>NW_027500865.1:0-43480 GCF_021521415.1 Bidens hawaiensis
TTGACTATTAAAGTTACCGACTGTAAAATAAACCAAAAGTTGACATCAATTATCTTGTGAACTGTAACATCCCAAAATTTCTAAAAGTAAGGTTAATTATATTATTTAATATTGGTGGGAAGGTTTACTCGGGTTAGTGGGAAAATAATAAAATAAAGTAGGAGTTAATACGAGTCGGGCTTGTGTTGGGTTAAGTAATATGGGTAATGGACTTGGGTTAAAATGGAAGGAAGGTAGACCATGGGCTCAAGCCCCTGATCCATCATATAAATACCTTCATCATGCCTAAATCATTCATTTACACATATTCCTTACACCACCCAAAACACACACTTAGCTCTCTCTCATCCTACTCTCTCTCTCTAACCGAAACCAAGAAGAAGGATAAGAAGAAAACCGATCCTAATCCGAGGTAATGATAGTATGATGTTGTTTGAAATCTAACCCGTTAGATTTAGTCACGAAACGACGAGCCGACACCATTAAACCATTAAATTCACGAGATCCGGGTGGAATCGGGTATAAACCGAACCTAATATGAGCTTAGGATCACCCTAGCTCAGATATGGTTCGAACGGGACGAAAAACGGTGAAAATGGTGGTGAAATGAGCGAGATCTCGCTTTTCCGGCAAGATAACGTTAATTCGGCAGTGGCGGCACCGGAAAGTTGGCACCGGAGACATGGGTACGAGGATTTCAGAGAATGTTCTGACATTCTGACCTAATCCTAATTCGCTATATGAAACTAACGAATTAAAGGTAATTCGTTAACGGAGGAATGATGAACTAGCTCTGTTTCGTTAGGGAATGAATAATGAATTAAACCCAATTCGTTAAGGGAGAACTGACGAATGAACCCCCAGTTCGTTATGGTTCAATTCATTACAGAAGAGTCTAGTTCGTTAAGAAGACCAGTTCGTTATAAAGGTCCAATTCCCTACAAGGTCCAATTCCTTAGAAGGTCAGTTCACTATAAAGGACGATTCGTTATTGTTGGGCCTAGATTATGGTGGTTTGTACTTAGTCTATTTATGTTTGGGTTTACTTTGTATGTTGGGCTTGGGCTACGGGAAATTGTGTAAACCGATATCCCTTTAGGATCTCGGTGGGCTTTTGGTTAGCTATTGGGCTAGGTGTTTGGTTCCCTATATATAGAACATGCATTGTATAGGGTTTGGTTGTTCATTCACTTTTTTTGACCGTCTATGAGTTTACTAGACGTGCGTGTTTTGTTAGTGCTTAAGCACCTGACGTATAATACATACGTGTGTTTTGAAGCAATCCCGGTGTTACGTATTTGTGTTTATTTGTGTTCTTGAGTCACCAAGTGTTGGTATTCTGCACCAATACTTGTTTGTTGATATCATAATTGTAGTGATCCAGATTCGGTACTTACAATTGGTATCAGAGCCTTAGACCTTATTCAGACTCGTTATTTTGATTTCTGTCTTGGTTGTTTTTCTGGCGGGTTACTGTTCGGAGAAGAAGATATGAGATTTTTTTGGTAAAGATTGGTTTTGGTTTGGAAAGGAAATCAAATCCCATTTTTCTCGTAAGTTTGTTGCATTTTAGGTTGACTGTTGGTGAGAAACAGGGTTCTCGGCTGCCTTTGATTTCGGCTATAATAAGTTCTCTGCTGATTTTGGTTTTCAGCTTCATTCAGTTCTCGGTCAAAATCTGGTCAACATAGGGTTTTCGGTCAATAAGTTTTTTCAGTCAAGAACAGTTTTCGGCCAAGCTTAGATTTCGGTCAACATCGATAGTTCTCGGTTAAAGTTTGGTCAAAATTTTATGTTCTCGGTCAAACTTGATCAACTTTAGTCGTTCTCGGTTAACATTAGTTGTTCTCGGTCAACCTTGAGTTCTTGGTCATACTCGGTCAAAAGTGTGACTTTTGTTCCCAGCCAAGTAAACTGTTTGGGCTTGTCTGATTTAACTTGGGATTATTACTTGGACAATTAAACTTTTGGACTTTAATCAACTATTGATATGGATCAGTTAACAATTAGTAATGGATCAAACAAAAACACTTCACTCCATCAAGAACTTGACTCCATCATGGGGACTGCCACTTGTATACCCCGTCTCTTGTCTCATGAGGGGTTTAGTGAATGGAAGTTTCGTTTTGAAAAATATGTCAAGATGAAAGATGCAAAAGTTTGGAGAAGTATAGTTAGGGTACCTCAAAGAATCACCTATCAAAAGGATAACTCAACTGGAACTCCTTGTGAAACCAGTTGCACAATATGACGATGATGATTTTGCTAAAGTGGAGGCGGATGAAAAGGCTCTCTCTACTCTAACCATGGCACTCTCACCCGAGATTGCCCTTCAATTTAGAGAGCTTCAGTCTGCTAAAGATTTATGGGAGGCATTGATTGAAGTGTATGAGGGAAATGAGGATATGAAAAGAAGTCGCCAAGACTTACTGCGACAAAAGTTCAACATGTTAATCATGTTCTGGGAGAAACGTTGGAGACCCAACTTCAAAGGTTCATATCACGGGTGACTGAAATGAGATCAGCAAGTATCTATCTGCAAACTTCTGAAATAAACAACAAACTGGTGAACTCATTACCAAAGAGTTGGGACATGAATGTTGCGGTTATCAAAAAGACTAAAGATCTCAACTAAATGGCTATGAGTGAAATTATAGCCACTATTAAGGCATGTGATATGGATGATAAGCAACGTGAAATAAATCGTGCAAGCTCTTACAGTGCGGCTGGATACAACGTTGCCTCCAACAATGCACTTATTTCACAAGACAGTTTCTCACTGTTCAAGGCTACACAACAACCACCTCAAGGTAACTTCCAGATGTTCTCAGGTCAATCATCATCATCCACCATCCCACCCCAACCACCTCCGGTATTCTTCACTAAGTCTGGACAGTCTTCAAATGATTCTGGAAAAACTGCTCACTCAGGGGCTACTCCCAGTCAGAACTTCAGTCAGATCCCTACCATAACAAAAGAGACTGTAAGGCCCCGTTACCGGTGCCTCACATTTAGATGTTGGATTTACTCATCAACATAGTTCTATATATCAGAGTTAATAAAAACTTTACGCAGAATATAAAACTTTCATAAAACATCACATATCAATCATAAACATGTCTTAAAACATTCTTCTTGTCTTTCAAAATCAAAACGTAACTTATAAAACATAATAGGTCTTCAGCTACCAGACTTTCATTCTTCTGCCATGTGTCCCGCTCACGCCAGCTGTCGCATCCTACTCACCTGCGTGCATACTAAAAGTCAGCTACGCTGAGTGAGTTCTAGTTAATCATTCATCATACAATACATACACTTACCTTCAGTCATGCATCCGAAGATACATAATAATTATTTCACTAATTTACCTTCATTTCATACTTTCATACATACGTACATACTTTATTACTTTCATACTTTATATTTACAATCCATTCTATCTCATATATTATTAGGGTATGATCCCTTCTTTTTCTATCTCAGATATTATTAGGGTCTGATCCCTCTTTCCTTTGTCTATCTCAGATATTATTAGGGTCTGATCCCTTTCTTGTCTATCTCAGATATTATTAGTGTCTGATCCATTTTTACTTCTCTATCTCAGATATTATTAGGGTCTGATCCCTTATTTCTTCTTCATACATACTGACTTTTCATACCCATAACATACCTATACTTTCTTTAATTATTATTACATACTCATGTGTTGTACACACACACACACACACACACACACATATATATATATATATATATATCATACACATTCATTTTTCATATTCATACCTCCCTTGTCAATACGTGCAATATCCGAAGATCGTTCACGTACCGACAAGCTTTCGTTCACATACATTGCATAATATCCATCTCATAAATCATACATGGCATACACTTACCATTTAAGGTAAGTGTATTAACTATCACATTGAGTATGCACACACCCCCGAAGACATAACAAGGAAATGGGGCCAGAAACTCACCTGAATGCGGTTACATTCACCGTTAATCGTAATCCTTTTCTTGAGCTGTGCACGGCGGTAGCCCCTAACGGGTTCCAAGGGGCAGAGCCCCTGGCTGGGGTTAAGCTGCCAGGTTAGCTTGGAAAAATTTTATTTTCATTAACCGTCTTAACGCATTTTCTATTAACATTTTAAATCATTTTATAAGTTGGGCTTGTTATTTATCTTAAGATATTGGGCTTGTTTGTTTTAAACAGAACATGGGCTTAAGTTGTGGACTGAGATAAGTCAGGCCCAACGGCCCATTACAGCATCTGGGTTCAGTTGGGTTCAGGCCCAAGCTGGGTGGCCGAGAACCCAAGACAGAGAACCTTTAAATTGACCGAGAACTCTCATATTTGGCCGAGATCCATACTTAACCGATAACCCGTGTTTTCGGCCGAGAAATTGACCGAGAGCACGTGGTCACCGAGAACACTGACCGAGAACTCTTGGTGACTGCATGTTTGACCGAGAACCACATGTTTTGACTAAGGATTCTCAAAATTGGACGAGTACACCCAGTTCAGCTCATCGTTCCATTTCTAGCTTTCTGCCTTGCCCAATTTACTTGTTCTAAGGTTCAATCATGAACTCTTAATCCTTTTTCATCGCCATTCATACCCGTTTACCCCCATTGGTATCACGGCTTCAAGATCTATCCCGTTTTAGGCATAAAGCTTAGACCTTTATATGTTTAAAACGTTCTAGGCTAGATCTAGGGTTCATCTTTGAGTCGTATACTATCATGAGACCATTAGGTTCATTTTAATCTCTTAGTTTATAATTTTATGAGACATCTAGATCCAGTCTACTATAGGATCAAGTTTCATGGCAAACCGTTTACAAAAATGCAACCTTTAACTTAAAGAACATACCTTTTTGATGTTTCTAGGTTACGACTAGGCTTGATTATGAACTTGGATCTTGTAGCTCGCTTGAATATCTAGGATAGTTCAAGGATCTTGACTTGCTTGACCTTGGATCCCACGTTCTCTCTTACAGACGAAAAGGGCAAGGTTGTGTGTGCTAGGTTGTTTAGAGAGAATAAGATGGATAAGATGGATGTAAATGGAAAGATTTAGGGTTTAAGGGGTATTTATACTCCCTTAAGCCCATGGACCTAAGGCCCATCTTTCCTTTTTAGTCCATGTTTAATTTCCTCTAATCTAGCCTACTTATCTTTCCCCTTATTATTATTATTTTATTTACCATCTTAAGTAACTTGTCCACCATAAGAGATAATATATAAAATATTATTTATTGAAATTTTGGGATGTTACAAGTCTTCCCTCCTTAAAGAGGTTTCGTCCCTGAAACCTAACTATTACATAAACAGATTAGGGTAAAACTTGCGCATCTCTTCCTCGACTTCCCAAGTGGCATCCGATCCCTTGCGGTGATTCCGTATCACTTTTAACAAAGATATAAATGCTGCGTCCAATCCCTTGCGGTGTCCATAAATCCTGCGGGAGCATTCGTTAGACCGAATGACATTACGAGGAACTCGTAGTGTCTTTACCGCGTCCGAAACGCTGTCTTAGGGATGTCTGCCTCTTTCACCTTCAACTGATGATAGCCTGATCTGAGATCTATTCGTGAGAACCAACTTGAACCTTGCAGTTGGTCAAACAGATCATCAATCCTTGGCAAAGGATATCTATTATTTACCGTAAGCTTGTTCAACTCCCGATAGTCTATGCACATCCTCATACCTCCATCCTTCTTCTTCACGAACAACACCGGTGCGCCGCACGGGGAAACACTTGGTCTAATAAAACCTTTGTCGAGGAGTTCTTGCAGTTGGGACATTAATTCTTTCATCTCGAACGGTGCTAAACGGTAAGGTGCTTTCGCGACGGGTTGGGCTCCTGGTACTAAATCTATCTAAAATTCTATTTCTCGCCCCGGCGGCAACCCCGGAAGATCCTCAGGGAATACTTCTGGGTAATCGCGCACTATAGGAACATATTTCATTTCTTTTGTCTCAGCCATAGCGTTGACAAAATACGCCAGGTAGGCACTGCACCCTAGCCTTAACAAACCCTCGGCTTTTATCATCGAAATGACGTTAAGCCCAGAACTTTCCTTTTCACCATAAACCGTCACTGCACTACCATCCAAGGACTTTAACCTTATTATCCTACTCTTAGACACTATCTGAGCTTCGTACTAAGACAACCAATCCATTCCCAAAACCACATCGAACCCTCCTAAGGTCATTACGTACAAGGTAACAGGGAACTCATGTCCCTCTAATTCTATCTTACAGTCCTTAACCATTTTCATTATTATAACCGAAGTGTCGCTAGCGGTTTCTACGATAAAATTTTCAGACACTCGCCAACATTTCATTTTAGCTAATTTAGTAAAGGCGTGGATACGAAACTTTTGTTCGCACCCGAATCAAACAATACAGAAGCGGAAATACCGTTTACTAGAAACGTACCTGTGACGACATCGGGAATCTGCTTGGCTTGTTCTTGAGTCAGTATGTAGGCTCTAGTCTTTGGCCTTGTTGGTTCAGCATCCTTCTTTCCACTTCCTCCGGTTCCACCATCAGTGCATTCCTTGGCAAAATGGCCCGACTTACCGCACTTGTAGCATGAGGGTTTAGCAGTACAATCGTGAGCATAATGTCCAACTTTCCTACACTTGTAATAGGCATTCGATCCCAGCCTGCATTCCCCACCATGAGCCTTACCACACTTATAACAAACATCAGATCCCTTACCCCACTTGCACTCACCACCGTGCATCTTACCACGTGTCTTGCACGATCTCTTCTTCCACACTTTCTGCTTCTTATCTTTGGAGTTCCATAACTGAGTACCGGGTCGCTTAGCATGATTGACCCACTTCCTATCTTTCTTCTCTTCTTCCACCACAACATCATCCGCAGCCAGGTCTGCATAACCCATGTCTGCGAGCTCTACAGTAGAGTCAAAGATAGCAGGTTTACTCGTCCTAACTAGCGTATGGACTCTATGTGGCAATCCTCTCACATAGCACTTGATCCTTTTAGCCTCAGAGTTAACCATACCGGGTACCAACCTAGACATTCGGTTGAACTCGGTGGTATACTCACCATGTGTCATAGTTCCAGCTTTCAGGTTCAGGAACTTCATCTCCTCCCTTTCAACTTCGGCGTCGGCACAGAACCTCTTCATCACTAACTCTTTCAGATCATCCCACTTTTTAGAGCTTTAATCTCATCCCAGGTCTTCCTCTTCTCTACACTCTCCCACCAATACATAGCTTCATCCCCAAATGATTGGGTGGCATAACCGACGGCTTGGTCGGGACGACATTCGCTGATACTGATAATTTTATCCATGGCGGTTATCCATTGAAGGGTAGCGATTGCGTCTCCCAAACCAGTTAGTTTCGGCGGGTCACATTCCTTGAAGGACTTATAGTTACACCCACCTCGGCCCCTCTTTCTATCTTCAACCTTCACAGACCTTACCATGCTCGAAGCCTCTCTCTCCTCCTCATCATCTTTCCTACCATCTCCTCATGCCCTTTCAGCGGTTCTTTCACGGCCTCCCACAGACCCTTCAGCATTCATGTTTTTCACAACAGCTGCTACCGCTTGAGTAATTGTCGGTTGAATTGCGGGGTCCAGTTGAACTCCCTCGTTGTTACTCGGATTTCCACCGGCTGCACTTCCTTCTCCCTCAGCGTTAGTAGCTGCTCCTACTGACGGTTCTTGGACAACGCGTGGCCTACCACGACGTCCCGTGCGTCATCCTCTTCCAGCAACTTTCTTAGCTCCAGCCATTCGTATTATATAAGGAAACACAAACGTCATCACGTAAGGAACTATTTAGTACAAGGATAGTACGGCTAACATGTAATAACAGTGGCCAGCTGTGATTAGCTGATCGCGTTACTTTCCGTGTCCTATACACTTCCCTTTATGAGTCTATTTGTGCTGGTTCTACTTTAAACAGTTAGTCAATCAAGATAAGAAATTAATCTTATCCCTATCATTCACATATCCTTTCTCTATCATTTAACATTTAATCATACGTCTTACCTTTACTAAGCTTGCTTGATCAACACATGGCATTCTTGAACTGGCATCTTCTTTCCTTTCTTAATTTGATCCCATTTTCTGTTCGAGTCTAAGCATGTAGGATGCTTAAATCTCTTGAACTTTGCTCTGATACCAACTTGTAAGGCCCCGTTACCGGTGCCTTACATTTGGACGTTAGATTTACTCATCAGCATAGTTCTATATATCAGAGTTAATAAAAACTTTACGCGGAATATAAATCTTTCTCAAAACATCACATATCAATAATAAACATGTCTTAAAATTTTTTTCTTGTCTTTCAAAATCAAAACATAACTTATAAACATAATAGGTCTTCAGATTCAAGACTTTTATTCTTCTGCCATGTGTCCCGCTCACGCCAGCTGTCGCATCCTACTCACTTGCGTGCATACTAAAAGTCAGCTACGCTGAGTTAGTTCTAGTTAATCATTCATCATACAATACATACACTTACCTTCAGTCATGCATCCAAAGAAACATAATAATTATTTCACTAATTTACCTTCATTTCATACTTTCATACATACGTACATACTTTATTACTTTCATACTTTATATATACTATCCATTCTATCTCAGATATTATTAAGGTCTAATCCCTTCCTTTTCTATCTCATATATTATTAGGGTCTGATCCCTCTTTCCTTTGTCTATCTTAGATATTATTAGGGTCTGATCGCTTTCTTGTCAATCTCAGATATTATTAGGGTCTGATCCCTTTTTACTTCTCTATCTAAGATATTATTAGGGTCTGATCCCTTTCTTCTCTATCTCAGATATTATTAGGGTCTGATCCCTTACTTCTTTATCTTCATACATACTGACTTTTCATACCCATAACATACATATACTTTCTTTAATTATTATTACATACTCATGTGTTGTACACACACACACACACATATATATATATCATACACATTAATTTTTCATATTCATACCTCCCTTGTCAATACGTGCAATATCCGTCGATCGTTAACGTACCGACAAGCTTTCGTTCACATACATAGCATAATATCCATCACATAAATCATATATGGCATACACTTACCATTTAAGGTAAGTGTATTAACTATCACATCGAGTATGCACACAGCCTTGAAGACATAACTAGGAAATGGGGCTAGAAACTCACCTGAATGCGGTTATGTTCACCGTTAATCGTAATCCCTTTCTTAAGCTGTGCACGGCTAACTGTATAATATTTATATGTATCAATTAACTATTGCTACTCATATCGTATTTATATCTTAATATAACCCACAACGAACGGGGGTCCGAGGGCAGCGGCGTTCTAGGGGCGTCAGCCCCTAGCGGGGTCCAAGGGGAAGAGCCCCTGGCTGGGGTTAAGCTGCCAGGTCAGCTTGGAAAAATTTTATTTTCATTAACCGTCTAAACGCATTTTCTATTAACATTTTAAATCATTTTCTAAGTTGGGCTTGTTATTTATCTTAAGATATTGGGCTTGTTTGTTTTAAACAGAACATGGGCTTAAGTTGTGGAATGAGCTAAGTCAGGCCCAATGTCCCATTACAGCATCTGGGTTCAGCTGGGTTCAGGCCCAAACTGGTGGCCGAGAACCCAAGACAGAGAACCTTTAGGTTGACCGAGAACTCTCATATTTGGCCGAGATTCATACTTAACCGAGAACCCGTGTTTTCGCCCGAGAACTTGACCGAGAGCACGTGGTCACCGACAAAACTGACCGAGAACTCTTGGTGACTGCATGTTTGACCGAGAACCAAATGTTTTGACCAAGGATTCTCAAAATTGGCCGAGTACACCCAGTTCAGCTCATCGTTCCATTTCTAGCTTTCTGCCTTGCCCAATTTACTTGTTCTAAGGTTCAATCATGAACTCTTAATCCTTTTTCAGCGCCATTCATACCCGTTTACCCCCATTGCTTTCACGGCTTCAAGATCTATCCCGTTTTAGGCATAAGGCTTAGACCTTTATAGGTTTAAAACGTTCTAGGGTAGATCTAGGGTTCATCTTTGAGCCCTATACTATCATAAGACCATTTGGTTCATTTTAATCTCCAAGTTTATATTTTTATGAGACATCTAGATCCAATCTACTCTAGGGTCAAGTTTCATGGCAAACTTTTTACAAAAACGCAACCTTTAACGTAAAGAACATACCTTTTTGATGTTTCTAGGTTACGGCTAGGCTTGATTATGAACTTGGATCCTGTAGCTCGCTTGAATATCTTGGATAGTTCAAGGATCTTGACTTGCTTGACCTTGGATCCCACGTTCTCTCTTACGGACGAAAAGGGAACGGTTGTATGTGCTAGGGTGTTTAGAGCGAATAAGATGGATAAGATGGATGTAAATGAAAAGATTTAGGGTTTAACGGGTATTTATACTCCCTTAAGCCCATGGACCTAAGGCCCATCTTTCCTTTTTAGTCCATGTTTAATTTCCTCTAATCTAGCCTACTTATCTTTCCCCTATCATTATTATTTTATTTAAAATCTTAAGTAACTTGTCCACCATAAGAGATAATATATAAAATATTATTTATTGAAATTTTGGGATGTTACAAAGACTCAGGAGAATATAGCTCTAATGGCGGGATTCATGAATTGTTATGATGCATTTTTGGCTGGAGACTTGGTTCAACCTGTGGTTGCTGCTAAACTTGATCAGATCCATCCTGATGATGTTGAAGAAATGGACATCGCGTGGCAAATCGCCATGGCAGTATTTCATGCGAAGAAGTTCACTAAGAGGACGGGTAGAAATAATTGGAACATGCCTAATAATCAAAAGGTGGGTTTTAACAAAGAAACTCTTAGGTGCTACAACTATCACGAGTCGGGCTATTTTGCTCGTGAATGTACTAACCCAGCGAAGGAGGGAAACACGAAAAGGGCATTGGTTCCAGTTGGGAATACCAGAGGTGAGGCTGGAGGTAGTCCAGGTAACGGTGAAAGAGGAATGGTTGCTCAGCAGTTTTCTTGGGAAGGTCAGATGGTTGCGCTCAACATTGGAAATCAGACTGCAAACCTTGCCAATATTGAAGACACAGGAGAAGAAAATGCTACTGAGAAGAAGATCAGGGAACCTCAATTTGCGTATATGGCATTCACTTCTCCAAATTCATCTAAGGTAAGTTTCCAACCATGCTCTTTAGAATGTGTTGAAAAATAGAAATGTATAAGCTTCATAACGATAACCTAATTAGATATATGGAGAGAATAAAATCAGAAAATTTCAAACTTAAGAAAAATGAAAAAGGTTTTCTAGATAAAACAGAAGCTCGGATGACGGACTTTTCTTGATAAATTCATCTGAGGTAAGTTTCCAACCATGCTCTTTTGATGCGAAACAAGAAATCGTTGAATTGACGGCTAAACTGGAAGCCTCCAAGTTAGAAATTTTGAATCTAACTAGTAAATTTGAGAGGGCTGAAATAGACTTTAAGAAATTCGATGGTTCCACTAAAGTTGTAATTTCAATGATTGAAAATCAATTATGGTGGAAATAAAATGAAGGTAAGGGAATAGGATTTAGTCAAGTTCCCTAAAACAACAATTATGTCCCTACCCCTGTTACTAAAGAACATGAGGAAAAGGTAAAGGACATGATGTACGGTAAACAAGACAAAGGTGATGGAACCAGTTCTATGAATGTTGGTCCGTCTTCTTCAGATATGAACTATTCAAATGTGTCTACTTCATGTGCAGAAAAAGTAATTGTGAAGGAATGGACTGATGAGGATGACGACCCTTGTTTTGAATTTGATAATGACACTATTTCTGATGTTTCTTTAAAACTTTATGTTTTAAATTCTGTTATTCCGACTGTTTGTGTGGGCTCTGTTTTAAAGAGCAAGGATTCTTGTGTGGTTGATTCAGTTGAAACTTTGAACTCTAAAAATATGGTTTCTAATAAAACTAAAATTTCAAAAAATACGTTGCACCTAAATTTATCAAAGAGGGATGCTCTAGTGACAAAAAAGTTGATAAGCTTAATGAATCAAAAAGGGGTTTTCGCAGTTCTAAGTAAACTGGTCCGCACAACCAGTCAAGACGAGGAGTTGCCCAAAATGATTTCTACATAAAATGTCAAACCTGTTTTAAATGTGGAGAAACTGTCCACATCGTTCATATGTCCCTTATTATGGATTTTATCAGAGGAACATGCACTATATTCCTCATAACTCGTACAGGCAGAGATTCAGGTACAATCAGGCTAGTCCCTCTGAGATGACTGGAATCGAAACAAATCTGGCAGGTTTAGTCCTCATCAGACCAAACCTAACATGTTTCATGAAAGGGTTAGAAAAGGTGTTTCAAATTCTAATATAAACACTAAGTCTAAACCAAAACAGGAGGAAAGGACAAATTCATCTTCTTCCAAATCCAAAACACCAGAGGTTACGACAATCATTCGTACTTATAATGCCAAGTCATACAGACTTAAATGGTTGCCTAAACCTCCGGCAAAAACATCTACAAAATCTATGTTTGACGATCAAAAGGACATGTCATAGAAATCCGTGACAACTGTAGATGAGTCAGGGTCACCCAGTGTAACTATGGACTGGGTACCGAAATCTAACTAATCCCGCGCTTTGTGCAGGGACAGCTATGGAGGAATATCATCAGACCTTGGTATGTTGATAGTGGTTGTTCCAGGCACATGACAGGGGACATTACCCAACTACACAACATTCAAACATTTAATGGTGGGTATGTGTCCTTTGCGGGAGGAGAAAAGGTAAAGATCACTCAAAAGGGTACTGTAAGTAACGGTGTTCTAAAATTTGAAAATGTTAATTTTGTTCCAGAATTGAAGTATAGTTTATTGAGCGTGTCACAAATCTGTAACAAAGATTTTTCAACTCATTTTACTAAAAAGGAGTGTCTGAACTTGAAACCTGGTATTATTATACCAGAAGACTGGATTCTTGTTCGATCACAACAAAAAGATAATTCTTATGTGATCAACATGAACAAAAATGTTCCTGATGAAATAAATTGTTTGTTTTCAAAAGTGTCAGAACATAACGCCATGCTATGGCATCGTCATCTTGGTCATGCAAATACTAAAAACCTTAATCTTCTTGCTAAAAATGGTTTGGTAAGTGGTCTACCCATTAACGATTTTGTAACTATTGAAAAATGTGTGGCTTGTGCTTTGGGTAAACATCATCGAAAATCTCACAAGCCGAAGTTGATTAATTCTATTTCATATGTTTTCAACTGCTTCATATGGACCTATTTGGACCAGTCCATGTTTTGAGCCTTTCTTGTAGCTCTTATTGTCTCGTTATTATTGATGACTACTCACGTTTTACTTGGGTATTTTTCTTGTCAAATAAGAGTGAAACTGCAGATCTAATCAAGAAGTTTGTGGTGCTGATGGAGAATCAACTTAACTTGAAGCTGAAGGGAATTCGTTGTGATAATGGAACAGAATTTAAGAATGCATCATTTAATCAGTTTTGTTCGGAAAAGGGAGTGCTGCGTCAGTACAGTGCCGTAAGAACTCCACAACAAAATGGTGTAGCTGAAAGAAGAAACAGAACTCTTATCGAAGCGGCAAGGACCATGTTGTCCGATTCTAAACCGCCTCTGTTCTTCTGGGCAGAAGCTATTAATATGGCCTGTTACGTTCAGAATCGGGTGATAATTAACAAATCTAAGATGAAGACCCCATACGAGATTGTTTATGGTCATAAACCCACTGTTGCACATTTCAGAGCTTTCGGGTGTCCGTGCACATTGCTGAATCTTGAGACGACTCCAAAATTCGGGGCCGCAGCCGATGAGTGTTATTTTGTTGGGTATGCAGGTAATACATCTTACAGGGTCTACAACAAGTCAACCAAGAAGATTCTAGAGTCCTATGAAGTTCGCTGGCTGGAAGAAAATGAGACTGATGCTCGTGTCGGTCCGGACTGGTTATTCGATTATAATGAACTCTTCAAACCATTTAATGTGTTTCCAGTCCTCAACACAGAACCTTCAGGTGGTCCTACCGTGGAAGCTGCAAGAGATGATCCACAAGAAGTATCTCACATCTCTCCACGCCTGGATGATGATGTCTCTGAATTAAGTAATGACTCACCCGCAACCAACGCTCAGCCAAAAGAAACTCCTGACACCGAAAGCTCGCTGAATTCTTCTGAAAGTGCTGCTACAATTGAGGGGGAGAGTTCCATCCGTCAGATCTTTGGGAGCACACTTTTTCCTGATAATATTCCAAATGAATATGTCGCCAGTACATCTTACTCTCACAGTACATCGACATCTAGATGGAAGAATCCTCTTGTTGATGCTATTGAGAATATGTCAAACTTACAATCTACCGATGATATTTCTGATCTGTTAATTCCATCAAGAATTCAGAAAAATCATCCAATTGAAAACATCATTGGTCCTTTTGAAACGGGTGTGTCCACCAGAAGTCAGACTGGACACATAAATAGCTGTTTGTTCTCCTATTTCATTTCTCAAATAGAGCCAAAGACGGTAGAAATGGCACTTCAAGAACCGAGTTTGGTTGATGCTATGCATGAAGAGTTGAATCAGTTTGATAAGCTAAAAGTTTGGAGATTGGTTAAGTTACCAGAATGAAAGAAGGCACTCGATACAAGATGGGTTTTTCGAAATAAGCAAGACGATACCGGGGTAATTGTTCGGAACAAGGCACGGTTGGTAGTTCGTTGTTTCGTCAGGTTGAGGGACTAGACTACTTTGAAGTTTATGCCCCTGTGGCTAGACTTGAGGTCATTAGAATATTTTTGGCCAACGCATCATTCATGGGATTCACAGTGTATTAGATGGATGTCAAAACTGCTTTTCTGTATGGTGAAGTCAAAGAAGAGATCTATGTGGATCAGCCACCGGGTTTTGTCGACTTTAAGAAACCAAATCATGTTTACAACCTAGACAAGGCACTTTATGGGTTACATCAGGCTCCTCGGGCGTGGTATGCTACTCTGACAGCACATCTTCTAGATCATGGCTACAAGCGAGGAACCATTGATCAAACCTTGTTCTAGAAAACTGTCGGAAAAGATTGGATTCTAGTCCAGATCTATATTGATGACATCATTTTTGGATCCACCAGTGTTGAGTTGTGCTCAGAATTTGAAGGTGTAATGAAGAAAAGATTTGAAATGAGCTCGTTGGGTGAAATGACTAGTTTTCTGGGGCTACAAGTTCGCCAAAGATCGGCAGGAATTTTATTGCATCAAGGGAAGTATGTTGAGGATATGTTGGCAATGTTTGAACATCAAGATACCAAGAGTGCCAACACTCCCATGGCAGAAAGGCCACTACTGTCATATGATCCAGAAGGGAGTCCCGTAGATTAAACGTACTATTGATCGATGATCGGGTCTCTGATGTATCTCACAGCCAGTCATCCTGACGTCAGGTTTGCAGTCTGCTAATGTGCTCGTTTCCAGGCTAATCCTAATCCCTCTCATTTAATTGCTGTTAAACGTATTTTTAGATATCTGAAGGGACAACCGAAGTTAGCTCTTTGGTATCCCAAACAATCAGAATTTGATCTTTATGCTTTTGCTGATAGCAATTATGGTGGAGATGACAATGACAGGAAATCCACATCTGCTGGTTGCTAGTTCTTAGGAGATCGGCTCATTTCATGGCAGTATAAGAAACAACAGACGGGGTCTACATCAACTGCCGAAGCGGAGTATGTTGCCACATCTTCTTGCTTGGATGCAAAACCAACTGCTGCATTACGGTTTGGAATTTCCTGATACTCCTATTTTTTGTAATAATGATGCGGCCATTGCAATTGTGAAAAATCAAGTTCAACACTCTAAAACCAAGCACATCGATATTAAAATTCATTTTATTCATTACTGTTTCGATCAAAAATTGATTCACCTTGAACAAGTCCACACTGACAACAATGTGACGGACTTATTTACAAAATTGGTCAGAACAGCAAAATTTAATGTGCTTGTGGGTTTTCTTAAAATGCTTCGTTTCGAGGATTGAGTCTTTTTGGGTATAAATTTGTACATATTTGTTTAATTTTGCACAAATTTAGGGGGAGAAAAATCAAAAGGTCAAAAATAGTGTGTGTGCGTTGTTTTAATTATTAAAAAAAAACAAAAAGTCAAAAATAGTGTGTGTGCGTTGTTTTTATTCTTAATTTTTTTTGGTCTCACGATTCATTCTCGCTTAAAATTATGTCGATTGCTCAAGTTGGAAGGATATACACTTGTATATGGTTGGTCCGGTGCTCTACTCGTATAGTCACAGGATAGCCATTTACCTAACGGCTGAAAGCAACTGGGGCGATTATGATGTGTTTTGTGTTTCGTATTCTTTCACTTAAAATTATGCTGGTAACTCTGAGCTGGAAGGACATGTGTTATACATGTTTGGTCCGGTTAACCACTTGTGATCATACTGGATAGCCATTTACCGAAAAGCTTAAAGTGACCGGGGTGACTGAGTCCTATACACGTGTGTTTTATGTAACTCCCTGGGAAGTGATATTACTATTCAGTTAACAACTTTTTAGAAGCTTCAAAATATTTTCAAATGAAAATTGATCCAACCTTTGGAAAATGATAGATAAATTGTTTTTGTGTGCCTAACGGGTGAAATTACTAAGCTTAAAAGGCTCTAGAACAGTCATTGATTTGTATGGTAGGTTTCCATGATGCGTAAAAGTTGAAGTGATATAAACTAAATTTGCTAAACTTACTGTGGAGAGTCATTTTGAAGAAATGTGCTTGTCTTCATATACATCTCTCCGAATGATAGGCAGAAAAGCAATTACCAAATCATACACGAGCCCGTTAGTGTCTTGATCACCAAAAATATTGTGTTGTTAAGTTATTATTATTATTTGAAAAAAACCTGCAAAAGAGTTTATTTTATCCTATTAAATTTTTTTTAAATGCTTAAAGGGTCTAACTAGAACTACAGAGATGGGGGCACACAAGTAAGTCCTGTCATGTCTCGAATGAAAGGCCTGTAAGCCCGTATGGCTTGTAAGTCCAACATTTCAACCTTAAAGCGTAAATTTGCTTTTATGTAAAATCTTTTGATCAAGAACTAGTGGGTTGGAGTCAAATTGGGGTGATCTAGTGAAAGCCAAATACGCTTTGAGAAGAGATAGGAGGCATCAGAGATCCATGAGTGATGTCCATCTAAGCCTTATGCCGAACTGAGCCTTAATCATATCACTGATACAATGAAAATCATGCTAAGTATGTTATACCTTCTATCAACCTGTCTCTTTATGTCATAATAACGCTGAACATGAATCCTAGTGATAGCCTTTTAAACGATATGATTCCATGTACGGATCTTTCCATAAAGAGGCGTTGTTTTACAAAAACTGAAATTTGATCCCGATCTTACAAAATTCAAGGGAGTTCTTTTATACATTGATTGGTTTTATTTTATTCAGTTTAATTTTGATTTTATTTTGTTTTGTTTGTTTTATCTTGAAAATACTCTTCTCGAAACGTGTGATTTAACTGAAGATGTTTTCAATATGGGTCTTTAAAAAGGTTTGGGCTGCTTGTCACTTTTGGGTAAACATGTGTTTGGGCTGATTCTTGTTTTAATCCCGTTAAGGGTTTTCGGCCCATGATAGTTGGGGTATAAATTCACCCCAACTCTTTTATTTCCTTTCATTCACTCGAAAGTTTCTTTCCAGCTCTCTCTCTTAAATCCTCTCACCAGCCGAAAACCTAATCTCATATAATCTAATCTTTGAGCTGTTCTTATTAGTTATTTGCAGACTAACAGGTAAATGGACAATGATTCAAGCTATTAGTTTTGTTGATTTCATGTTCTTAAAGGATTTGTCGTATAAACGGCCAGATGTTTGGACAAAGAGGGCTCGTGGATCATTAGGATAAACAACTAATAACCTAAATTGGCTGTTTAGAGTGTCATGTCGGAGATTAGTGATTTTGTTGCAGGTCTTATGGAGGTTTAATGGAGATCTCGGTGTGTTGAAGAAGACTGCACAATTTCCAAGGAGGATCTCAAGGGGTTCTCTGTCCACATCTGTCAAGGAGTTCTTGGTTGACTTTCGTTGACTGAGAACCCCTTTCCTTGATGTTGACCGACAACTCCGTTCTTGGTTGACCTTCACTGACTTTCATTGACTTTCGTTGACCGAAAACTCTGATGTTAACCGAGAACTCACCTCATTGACCGAGATCTCTCCAGTTGGGCCTAAAGCTCACTGTTGGGCCTGACCCATACTGTTATTATGTTTTTATGGTCCTTTAATAATTTATTGGGCTATAATCTTTAATAATTTATCAACCAATGATTTTATTTTTACTAACTTGATTTGTTCGGTGCAGTAATGGCTGATCAGACTCCATTAAAGTTTGTTGATACGCACAATATTGTTGGACACCTATATGATCCACCACTGGCTCACAAAGAATTCAAGTCTATGATTGTCGGTCTCAACATGTGTAGGATTTCTCACGCACTATAAGAAAATCCTGTTATTTGCAAGAAATTGATCACGGAGTTTTGGAACGATGCCTCAATCAACTAACGAGGGGAAGATGGAGTCGTGTCTATACACTCCAAAGTTCAAAAGAAGCCAGTTAGTATCATTGAGGCTATCATCCGAGAGGTGTTGCTGTGTGGTGATCAACATGATTACCCGACAAAATATTCCACTGCTGACGTTACTGAGATCCTCACCAGAATGGGTTACGAGGGTACTTATCCTCCGACAATAAAGAAGATATTTCACCCGTATTGGAGTTTCTTAATTCACACGTTTTTCACATGCGTATCTGGTATAAAAGGGGGTTCTGACAAGATAAGCCATATCCAGATGTCTGCTGTCACTGCTTTGATCACGGATTGGAATTACAATTATTCCAAGTTTGTTTTCAATGAAATGATAAGCAATCTAAAAGGGAAGAAGAAAGAGATGTTCCTTATGTATCCAAGATTTTTGCAGATGATCTTCGATTCTCATTACACCGATCTCGTCAAGTCTGTTGATACTTTGGATATGAAGTCAATGGGACCCAACACCTTTGGGTTAATAAAATAGTCCAAAAAAGGATCCAAGATTGTGTATCAGGGTCTCAATGTTCTTGTAAAATTCGAACGATTTGCAGAAACAGAGGAGGAGCCAATTGTAGCTCATGTTGCTGATGAGCATGTGGTACCAGCTCAACCACGTGTTGCAACCTTTGAGATCTCTGATGATGAAAATGAAGAAAAAAAACATCGTAACTTGGAGACTGCTCCGAGTGCCCAAGAGTTAGAAGATTTTGAAAGATTTAAAGAACAACTTCAGTCAACTGCTCTGAAGCCTCCTCAGACAGCTGCTGAAAACATTGAAAAAGAGATTACTGAAGATCCAGCCGCCGACCTCACTCCACGCAAACGAAGAAAGAAAGATCTAGGGCCTGGCGTGCTGGTTAGTGAAGATGAAACAACTACAACACCAACACCAACATCTATTGCAACCACTAGCCCACAACAACAAACTCACCAACCAGTTACTCATGCTCCAGAAACCCATGTTGAACCAAGTGCACCCACTGCTGAGACACTAACTCAAGATCAGGCGTTTGATGACTTTGTTCGTAATTTTGATTTTGAGTTTCCTCACACCGGTGAGGCTGATGCACTGATCAATGCTGCTCTCTCAAGTTCATCAGGCCTAGAATATCAAGGTCAACCAAGTTCAAATGTTTCTGACAAAGTTTCCCAAATTCTTGCCATGCAAGAAAAATTTATGTAGAACAAAGGCAAGGGCATTGTACTAGAAGATGCTACAGTTGACGTACAAGCTCTCCAACGTCGAGTATTTGAGCTCGAACAAGATTCTGTTGTCAAATATGTACGTATTCAAGAACTAAAGCATGCAACTCTGATAAAGACACCAAGATTAAAGAACTACAGTCCAACATGGGAGAATTAATGGCTTTGTATCTTGACCTCCAACAAAAATGTTTCAAAAGTTTGGAGATGAGTTTAAAGGCAGTGATGATGTGGTCTCTAAAACGCCCAACTTTGATTAAGGTGGAAGCTCTACTCCTCGCCCTGTAGAGAACATTGATGAGTCTGAGACGTTGAAACAATTAATGGACGCACCACCAATCTCCAAAGAAAAGTCCGATAGAGTTCAGAAAATGTTGCTGGTAATGAAGAACTTAAATCAAAATGTCCAATTATCAGATCATCCAGACAAAATTTATCGTCACCTTTCCTAAGGGTTTCTCAGATAAACATGGTGATCGCTCGGAAGTTGTATCATGGGGCTTCGATGCTGATAAGATCATGTGGTGGGTTAAGAGGAAGTCCGGGACCACTGAGTATTATAAGAAGATGAAAGATTTTGGATCTTGGACGAAGGTGGATCTAAGTGACCTGATAAACTCTCCTTTCACCAACCCAACTAATGATAAACGTGGTACAAATTTTTGGAACTTTCTGAGAAGTCAGGTCGATAGAGGCTTTCCAACTATGACAACTGCGGAATCCTTTATAAAGAAAGCAAAGGGAGTCAAGGATCCGAAGACTGGAAAAACAATGGTCAACGTTATGTGGCCGACTACGAACAAGGCCACTCAAATTCCCTTCCCTGAAGCGATTCCAGATGGCACATTGGACAACATGAGATTCTGGATGTATGATAGTGTAGGTGCCACAGTTGTTGTCAAGTTGGAGAAAGGAAGAGGGCAGTATAAATTTGTTGATCCAAGAGACTTACTAAAGTTTGGAGAATAGAACATCAAGACCCTCAGTACATTCCAGATAATTGCTGATCCGATCTTTGAAACGACTGCTAAAGAATTCACTGGTATGGTCGCTTCTATTATCAGATGCAGGTTTTGGGCTGGCGTGTTAAAAGATGCTAATATTGACTATATGGAACATGATTGAAGACCAAGCTAAAAACCAAGGGGGAGATTGTTGGGCCTAGATTATGGTGGTTTGTACGTAGTCTATTTATGTTTGGGTTTACTTTGTATGTTGGGCTTGGGCTACAAGAAATAGTGTAAACCGAGATCCCTTTAGGATCTCAGTGTGGTTAGCTATTGGGCTAGGTTTTGGTTCCCTATATATAGAACATGCACTGTATTGGGTTTGGTTGTTCATTCACTTTTTTTGGCCGTCTACGAGTTTACTAGACGTGCGTGTATTGTTAGTGCTTAAGCACCCGACGTATAATACATACGTGTTTTGAAGCAATCCCAGTGTTACGTAATTGTGTTTGCTTATGTTCTTGAGTCACCAAGTGTTGGTATTCCCCACCAATACTTGTTTTTTGATATCATAATTGTAGTGATCCAGATTCGGGACTTACACTTATAAAGTAACGAATTAGCCAATTCGTTATGGGAGACTGAATAACAAATTAAACCCAAATTGTTAAGGACCAAGTAACGAACCAGACGTTTAAGAGAATGATAGAATGGTCCCTGGACTTAGACAGAATGATATAATTACCTAATAGCCCTTGGACTTTGATAATTTATGAAAGATACCTTTAAAAGGTTAACGAGTAACGATTTACCAACCGGGTAATGATTCAATGAAGTAAAACCGGCTTAGACGCATAAGACAAATTAAGTAGCAATGAGAATGGCTAGAGCAGTAATTAATATTGCAATTATTAAACAGTTAGTCGCGCACAACTCAAGAAGGAATAACCGTTAGCAGAAGAAGTAAACGAGTTCAGGTGAGTTTCTAGCCCCATTTCCTTGTTATGTTTTCGGGGCTGTGTGCATACTCGATGTGAAGTGTGAATACACTTACCTTAAGTGGTAAGTGTATGCTATAATGTTTGATGCGAAATATATATATAGATGTTATGAATGGATGTTGGTCGATGTGTGAACGATCTTCGGATATTGCATGTGTAGAAAGGGAAGGTACGTTAGTTGGTGCGCGAACGATCTTCGGATATTGCGTGTACCGTCATTCGGGAATGATTCCCAATTGGTTATTAGTGTGTGTAAATGTTGTGATGTAACTTGGTTATTATGTAAGTGATATAATGATATAATGTGTGTTGTAGACAAGTAGCGGTAGAGTGTGGTAGAAGCAGTAAGTGTCTAGTAAGGGTGTTAGTGGCATGACGATAGTATGTGGTAGGGTAAGCCTATACGTGCCTTCGTTATTAAAGTGGAAAAGTGGCATAAAGTTATTCGTTTTTAAAGTGGCAAAGTGGCATAACGTTATTCGTTATTAAAGTGGCTAAGCTGTAGTGGTAAATAAGAGGTTAAGCTGTAAGGTGAGCTGGTTAGACAGTGGACTATGTGCCTTCGGACACGTATATAATTCATGTAGTGGTTGTATGATAAGTTGCTTGATTAACTAGAACTCAATCAGCGTAGCTGAATTTTAGTATGCACGTAGGTGATTTGACCAAAGAGTTAGCATAAGTATTGCAAGTGACATGGATTGAACGTCTGGCATCTGAAGATGGAAGAAATGATGTTTTAATATAATGTTTTGTGTAATGGTATCAAAGAAACGATTTAATGTTTTGTAACGAATGCTTTAAGTTTTCCGCGAAAGTTTTAATTAACTCTGATTGTAAGAACTGTATTTATGAGTAAATCCAACGCTAAAGTAGGGCTACCGGGTTTGGAGCCTTACAAGTTGGTATGAGAGCAAAGTTTGAGAGATTTAATCATCCTACATGTTTAGACTCGAACAGAGAATGGGATTTTAGTAAGAAAAGAAAGAAGATGCCAGTTCAAGATAGCCATGTGTCACTCGAGCAAGCTCAGTAACATTAAAGTATGTTAAATAATGTATAAAGATGTTCGCGTAGTTGTTAAAGGAAGGATATGTGCAGGTTAGGGATAGGATTTCTTGATTGTTTTATTGATTAACTGTTTAAAAGTAGAAACTAGCACACTTGATCAATGTCATTAACTACTTACCTTACAAATCATGTGCTAAATAATTCCTAGAGTAATGACGTTTGTGTTTTCCCCTTTTAGAATTTGATGGCTGGAGCTAGAGAAATTGCTGGAGAAGGAGGTCGCACTGGACGTCGTGGCAGGCCTCGTGTTGTCCGACAACCTTCGGTAGACACAGCTTCCAACACCGGAGACGAAGGGAGCGCAGTGGGAGGAAATCCGAGCAACAACGAAGGACATCAACTTGACCCTGCGGTTCAGGCTGCCATTGCCCAAGCTGTGGCAACTGCAATGAAGAATTGGAATCCTGAGAAGCATGCTGGAAGTCGTGAAGGAACTGCTGAGAGATCAGGGGAAAATGGTAAGAATGATGGTGAGGGTGAGAAGGGTGACTCGAGCGAAGGCCAATCTGTGAAGGTTGATGACAGGAAGAGAGGTCGAGGTGGGTGTAACTACAAGTCCTTTAAGGGGTGTGACCCGCCAAATGTGACTGGTCTAGGAGACGCAATCGCTACTCTTCAATGGATAACCACAATGGACAAGATTATCCGAATTAGCGAGTGTCGTCCCGACCAAGCAGTGGGTTATGCCACTCAGTCATTTGAAGATGAGGCTATGTACTGGTGGGAAACTGTGGAACAAAGGAGGGCTCGAGAAGAGATTAAGGCGATGAGGTGGAATGACCTGAAGAACTTAGTGATGAAAAGGTTATGTGCTGATGCCGAGGTTGAGAGAGCCAAGATGAAGTTTCTAAATCTGAAGGCGGCAAAGATGACACACCGCGAGTACACCACTGAATTCAACCGCATGTCTAGGCTGGTGCCTGACGTGGTGAACACTGAGGTGAAACGGATCAAGTGCTACATCTGGGGACTTCCTCAGAAGGTCCGCATGTTAGTCAGCACTAACAAACCTACTACCTTTGAGTGTGCGATTGAGTTGGCAGAGACGGTTTATGATGATCTGGCGGTGGATGATGTGGAAATGGAAGAAAAGGAAGGAAAGAAAGGAACCAAAAGATCTGCAGATGTCATGGAGTATGCGGGGAAGAAGACCCCAAAGATTGCGGACAAGGAAACATGCAAAGTGTGCGGGAAGATGCACATGGGAGATTGCCGAGGTTGAAAGGGCTGAGATGAAGTTTCCTGAATTTGATGGCGGGAAAGATGACACACCGCGAGTACACCACTGAATTCAAACGCATGTCTAGGCTGGTGCCTGACATGGTGAACACTGAGGCGAAACGGATCAAGTGCTACATTAGGGGACTTCCTCAGAAGGTCCGCATGTTAGTCAGGACTAACAAACCTACTACCTTTGAGTGTGCGGTTGAGTTAGCAGAGACGGTTTATGATGATCTGGCGGTGGATGATGTGGAAGTGCAAGAAAAGGAAGGAAAGAAAGGAACCAAAAGATCTGCAGATGTCGTGGAGTATGCGGGGAAGAAGACCCCAAAGATTGCGGACAAGGAAACATGCAAAGTGTGCGGGAAGATACACATGGGAGATTGCAAGGCTGGTCCAAACCAGTGCTACCAGTGCGGGAAGAAGGGACACATCTCTCGTGAATGCACCGAGGACCAGAAATGTTACAGGTGTGGTAAGTCAGGTTACATAGCCAGAGAATGTGGAGAAGCCGTGGCAGTGGAGGGAAGAAGGGGAGACGCATGAAAAGATGGTTTATCGGTCACTGAGAGGATTGGAGAAGAATAAGTGGCTCGTCACAGTTGTTTTATGTTAGTGTTATTAAGGGGTGTTTTATGTTACGCTTTGGACCTATGTTTGTATAGCAAGCTTGAATGATTTCCTTTTATGTTGAAATGTTTTTTTCTTGTGATTTTTTATGAATGACTTATGAATTATCTTGAATGCATGTTGGTTATGATAAATAGTTGTGTTGTGTTAGAGCGTCATCTTAGGCGTTAGTATTACTGTAAATCAAGGTTCCTTAGGAAGACGAGACGAGACATGGTACATCGAGGGCCTCATGGACAAGCTAAATTAATAGCTAAAACACATGATCACCGCTTGATGACTGCAAGTCAGGAGTAAGAAGGATAACCTAGAAAGCAAAGGCGATTCAATAAAGTGCGTGGATATAGGAAGTGTTTCATTACAAGGAATAAGTTAGGTTTCGGGGACGAAACCTTTTTAAAGGGGAAGACTTGTAACATCCCAAAATTTCTAAAAGTAAGGTTAATTATATTATTTAATATTAGTGGGAAGGTTTACTCGGGTTAGTGGAAAAATAATAAAATAAAGTAGGAGTTAATACGAGTTGGGCTTGTGTTGGGTTAAGTAATACGTGTAATGGACTTTGGTTAAAATGGAAGGAAGGTAGACCATGGGCTCAAGCCCATGGTCCATCATATAAATACCTTCATCATGCCTAAATCATTCATTTACACATATTCCATACACCACCCAAAACACACACTTAGCTCTCTCTCATCTTATTCTCTCTCTCTAGCCGAAACCAAGAAGAAGGAGAAGAAAAAAACCGATCCCAATCTGAGGTAATGATAGTATGATGTTGTTTGAACTCAAACCCGTTAGATTTAGTCACGAAACAACGAGCCGACACTGTTAAACCATTAAAGTCACGCAATCTGGGTGGAATCGGGTATAAACCGAACCTAAGATGAGCTTAGGGATCACCCTAGCTTAGATCTGGATTGAACGGGACGAAAAACGGTGAAAATGGTGGTGAAATGAGCGAGATCTCGCTTTTCTGGCAAGATCCCGTTATTCCGGCAGTGGCGGCGCCGGAAAGGCGGCTGTAACATCGTGTAAAAATTCGAGTTCAAAATGTTAACATTCCAAAGTTAAGGGACCAAATTTGTCAAAATCGAAACCTGAGGGTTAAAAATGAAAATTCTGTTTTCCTGACCCATCGCGCTACGCGATGGATCAGAAGAGAGACCCATCG
Source organism: Bidens hawaiensis (assembly GCF_021521415.1). Taxonomy (NCBI): domain Eukaryota; kingdom Viridiplantae; phylum Streptophyta; class Magnoliopsida; order Asterales; family Asteraceae; genus Bidens; species Bidens hawaiensis. Next base: position 25,870 of record NW_027500865.1, read on the forward strand.
CGTATCGCGATGGGGTGTCTGACAACGCGACGCGTGGCCTGCCACATGGCCACACGTGGCACACCGGTCGCCACGTGTCCCGCCACGTAGCCACATGTGGCACGTCGTCCGCCACGTGTCAACAAGTGGCACACCGTCTGCCACATAGCGACACGTGGCAGACCTACGTTGTGACTGGCCAGGGCTACGTCGCGGTACGCGATGGGTGCCCAAGAGGCCGTCGCGTACCGCGATGGGACTCCAGATTTTGCCTATAAATAGCAAGTCCGAGATCTTCATTTGACACAGCAAAATCCAGCCATCAATTCTCTCTCTAACATCTCTCTACATCTCGAAATTCGTACCCTCGATCCACCTCGATAAACGTGCCATAATTGCTCGATAAGCGTGTTCCGATCCTCGATTTCCATGTCAACGTTTCCCTAGAAGTTCGTGCCACCCTCCACTCACATACAACCAAGAAGGCATTTGTTATCATGACGACAATCCTCGAAAAACGTGTCAACGAGTGTTGAAGATTGGTATTATCGTTTGGCGACAAGAAGGGACGTTGGTCAAGACGACAAAGGAAAACAAGCGGCGTTGGAGTGCTGCTCAATTGTTAGGGTTTTCATAAGCCTTTAAGGTAAGGCTTAACTCCAATGAATATAATAATAAAATATTATTATAAAGGCTTAAACCTTAAGTCGAGATTATACTCGATACCTCGATAAAAGAAAAAAAAACATAACAAAGAAAGAGTAAAAGATATGTTGTGATAGATAAATATATATATATGTGTGCAAGTATATATATTCTTTGTTATGAAATTATTATTTAAGTAATAATGAGTATTCTTAAATAATAAAGAAAAGAATACGTTTCTTAGAGAAGAAAAAACGTCGTATCTAAATAAATTAAAGGTTTATAATTACTTTTAAACTAAAGGTTTTTAAGTAAAAGAGATCTATGAACTAAAGGTTCATCGAGGTAGAGTTATAAAATAAGACAAAAGGTCTTAAGCCGGATTGTATATCCGACTAACAAATGGTTATACTCGTACTATAGGTGCGAGATAGCAAGGGAAAGACCCTTGGAAGGTGTTGAAGCCAATCCCAAAGCGATAAGGTGAATACGTCCCCAAACTTTTATAAACTTGTTTTCAAACGAGTCAAACATGTTATATGAAAATTGGTTACAAGGAACTATGTGTTCCTAAAACCGTTATAAATAAGAGTATAAGGCTAGCCCTCAGGCTGTAGTAAACGTTTGTCTGGATCCTTACATATGTGGCAGTATGCGATGGGTACATCGCACCACGCCTGTTCGTAGGACGCTTTCCCGCGGGAAGCACGACCATTGTGTATACGTACGGGTACTTAACTAAGTCGAACGCTGTGGTGTTTGCTGAGGTAACCTAGAGTAGAGACTCGAATTTGTAAATGTGTTGTTTAACTTTGTTATTCCTATGCCACGTTGGGCCGAGGCAGGTGTAGTCTCGAGGGGTAATAAAGTAAATGAAAATATTTTAGCGTCAGCGTGTTCACCAGCATTCGTTGCTGACGTATTTTCTTACATTTTGCAGGTGAACAAGGATAGCGCTTGGAGTGTCGAAGTGCTATAAATATCCGATGGCTCGGATTTGTTTTGTATAAATTTAATATGTTAAAATGGTGGTTTGTAATTAAAACAAGTAATCTTTTAAACTTAAACGGGAATCTTTTATGTTTCCGTTTTTTTTAATATCACAACTTTAATCCACAAGTTATAAAGTCTTCCGCTAATTAAACGTAACTCTGATTTATTTACACTTGTGGTACCAACTATTGGTCGCACTCCTAGGCCTAAGATGGGGGTGTGACAGGTTTGTATCAGAGCCATCCATCTTAGCGAATTGGATATCATAAAACAATACCCAAGCTTCGATCCAAGTATAGGAAATAATTGATTATTTGTTTTAGGGATAAGAAAGGATGGTAACCTTTTCTTTCCCTCGTCATTCTAAAACACCCAAAATGTTAGATGTCATTCAAAGATTATATGGAGAGCTTGGTACGCAAGGCTAAAGAAGCCGGAATTGCCGAACCTTTCCCCGAAGACAATATGAATGATGGTTACTATGAAGCATACTTCGATCAAGACGTAGAACATGACTTGACCAAGCCGGTATACTATCCAGGAAGCAAACATTATCCAATCAATGTTCCTGATAGTCCACCGAAACAAGGAAATGAACCACCAAGACATTAGAGCTACCATCCACCAACAATACCCATGTACCAACCCTCTGAAGTACCGACGTACCATCCATCGGAGATCCCTACTTACCAATCATCAGAAATACCGCAGTATTACCCAACTGGATACCTACCAAATCCACACCCGTCCTATGCCTTCCTCTTAAATTGACCAAAAAAAGAAGAACCAAGATCTCCATCCTCCGACCGGATGCAATTCCACTCTGATCAACGACAATGGCATACCGTAAGTTCCACTGTTAACGAAGTCAATTCTCAACCCACAAATGGTGAAGGGTCATCCCGCAAACCAAGAATAAGGGTAATGATGCCCTATGAAAATTTCAAAATGTCCCCGATGATCAATGAGACCATCCAGCATATGGAAGAAGATGAACCAGAAGAGGAGGATGACCCTGAAGAAGAGGAGGATCCCGAGGAAGAGTATGAGGAAGAATCGGAAGAAGAGCATCCCAATAATTCCAATGAGATATCAGCATCAATGGATGGATCACTCACTTCCCAAAACCCAAGCTACGGTTCTGTGAATCTATATATCCATTATCTCGAAACTCTCAAGAACCAAGCTTCATCAAGCTTTCCACCATTCCAAGGGGAGATTCCATCAATAGAAGAGCAAGCAAATGAGATCCAAGAACAGAACAAAGCTGTTGAAGCTTTCTTCTACCTTTCATCCGACATGACTGACGTTCCGTATCCAGAACCAAGGAATCACTACGAAATGGTGACATTGGGTTATCGCGACCCACCTCCGCAATATGGATACCCCAACAAGGTCCCACAGTCGTATGAAGAACATTTGGATCGCGCTCTGCATGAGTCAAACTATAGGAGAAAGAAAATGGCTGGTGAAGGATAGAAAAAGAAAAATATGGGAGAGAAGCTTCTTCACAAGTTCAACAAATTGACGAAGGTTGTGAGAAAATTTTTGAAGGATTGGGGCAATGTTGATGAGGGATGTGAAGAAGAAGTTGTGTGTAATATAGTCTTGAATGTTATGTGATATATATATATATATATATATATATATATGTGTGTGTGTTTGTGTGTGTGTGTGTATAACAAGAACGTTGGAACGTTCTTGAAATAAAGATAGGATGATAAATATATATATATATATTGTTTGATCGATATATATGTGTATGTAATGTGAAATATATATATATATATATATATATATATATATATATGAATGTATAATAAAATTATATGCTTAATAAAAAGAAATATTGTTAAAATTTCAGATATAAAAGATATATTGAAATATGTCTGAACAAAGCAACAACAACGAAAATGCCAGAAAAGTAAATGAGATTAGAAAGGGAAAGGGGAAAGACCCCGTAAATAAACAAGATGAACCAATCCCTGATAAATATATAAGCCAAATACAAAAGATGATAAAAGATGCGGTAAGAGAAGAGTCTATGGCTAGGTCTCAATCGAAAAACTCGAAACATTCTCATTCCGTTAATCCATCTCGAAAATCCGTGAAATCCCGTCCAAAACCGTCTCACGTCGATTAAAGTGTTCATGAGTCTAACGCTGGTGGTAGGGTTAGGCAAGAGTTCAAGAAACTCAAAATTTGTGGGTGTTTGTTCAAGGATTTTAAGTATTATGGACCAAAGGAGTTCCATGGTGATAAAGGAGCCATTACAACTGTGAGATGGCTTGAGGAAATGGAGACAATCGTGATAACGATTAAGTGTTCCGATGAGGAGAAAATCCAATATTCTGCCCATATGTTCAAGGGAGAAGCGCTTGAGTGGTGGAATACAATGATTATGAGCAAAGGGAGAGAAGTAATGTACAATCTGAGTTGGGATGAGTTCAAGGCGATGTTAATTGCATAGTTTTGCCCCATGCACGAAACAGACCAAATTCAAACTAAATTTCTCAATCTTAAGGTTGTGGGGAAGAATTTTCGTGAATACAACACCAAGTTTCATGAATATTGTCGTTTGGTTCCCCAGCTAGTTAATCCTGAATCCAGCAAAGTTACCCGATACATTTGGGGACTGCCGCGGGAAATCCGCGATATGGTGAGGTCACATTTACCTCAAACTGCTGACTCCGCAATGGAGTTAGCTGGGTATTTGATGGGCGGAATGGTCCGCAACAAGGAAGAGGACAGGAAAGTTACAACAACAACCGCTCAAGCACTAGAAGAAAAAATGCCTTCAATGACACGCATTGCTTGTCATTAAAGGGACCTTATGACACACAAATGTGTGTCATTGAAGGCCCTGTCATAAATTGAATATGACACGCTTCCCGCGTGTCATATTTCACGACACACTTTAATGACACTTATTTGTTACACGCGATTATGACATGCATTTATGACGCGCTTTCGATATTGATGTTTACAACACCAATTAACGACATGCATTTATGCACGTCATTATATAACTTTTAATTTTTATTTTTTTTTTGTTTAGCATAATTAATAATATTAAAATTAATGACTCAAAATATTGCAACAAAACTAAAAATTTCATTTCTAAATAAAACATCATGAATCAAAATATTACATATAATCCCCAATTTAACAAAAGTGTTAGTTAATATTTAATATATACATATCACTAACGAAATATGAATTGTGCATACACGCTAACTAATCTTCTCGAACAACGTCAAAATCTGTCTCTGTGTATCCGTGTTTGCCTCCCCCAACCTAAGTTGAAAATTAAACAAAAAAAACGTTAGGTCAAACCATAAGACAAAACTTTATTTACTGTTTTTTGGTTATTAAAAACCGAAACCAAATCATTGAAATTTACATAAATACACCTAAAAATCATTTTTACTTTTAACATTACCATTAAAATAACTATTTTTTACTTTTAACTCTGCAGCACATGTAAGTGCAAACTACAATGGCACAAAAGTTGGTGCAAATGGATGGTTTATGGGATTAAAGTTGTAATCTAATTTCGTTCACGAAAACTTTAATACCAATATATGAATAATATAGCATTTCCGTATAACATTTTACAAATTAAAACAAACCTTATTGAGCCAAAAAGACAAAGTCACCCTGTTGATTACATCCTGAAAGTCTTCAGTTGTCTCTAATCTCAGCCAGTTATTAACATCCAGTAGTTGTAATTTCTGAAAAAATAAACTATATAACTAGTTAATAACATAAAATGCATCTAATTTAATAAAAATAAAGAAAAAATTCTTATAATTTAAAGAGAGCAAAACAAACTAGAACATAGGAGTGAACCTAATATCTACAATAAATCTGACTTGGGTATAACTAAACAATGCAATCACACACTCTGTTTCATTAATCAATATAACAACAGATTTAACACTCACAACTTAAAACCAAGTACATAGAAGATAGAAGTAACGCTTCTTCATCAAAACCTAAAATCACAACTTAAAACCAAGTACATAGAAGATAGAACAACATATGTATTGCCTGCACTAAATCATATGTAATATGTTGACTTTCTAATGCTTGCTATTTTCTTTTGAAAAACACAGGTGCCCTAAAGGAGAATTAAACGGGCCATGTTCGCAGGTTGGTGAGTCCAATGCAAACATGACCCGTTTGATCTGAAACTTTTTTATGTTTTTTCCTCACATATTAGTACTTTTTTCCATTTATATAATTACTTATGAGGTTATTTGACTCCTTTGAAATTGTTGGACCGGTGACGATCCGAGCAGGTTCGGGACGGAAGGTTTCAACCACAGATCAAAGATAAAAACAAACACTTTATTGATAAACGCGAACGGTTACATGCTTGTTTAAACAGAGAAATCACGATCTATGGCAGGGGGAGGTCGAGCATGGCCTCCCCCCTCATCCGGACAGCACCTGGGCTCCGGGCACGCAAAAACCTCGAAAACCTTTCACTGTTCACGACTGAAAGCTGGTATTTATACCCGCTGCCATTCGGTCAGGACTCATTCGATCGAATGAGTCCTATTCGATCGAATGGCAGACTCATTCGATCGAATGAGTCCTATTCGATCGAATGGCAGACTCATTCGATCGAATCAGAAACTGGTTCGATCGAATGAGTATCCATTTGAAAATGCTCTTTCAAATGGATCACTTTCAGCGTGAACCACTACCTAGGTGTACAGCATACAACATAAACATTCTAAACTATTCGCCAAGCGACGGCCACAAAATGTGCACCAACAAATTCCCCCTTGGACGTTGCTTGCGAATTGCTGTAGACACCTCTTGCAATCTTCAGTCAAATCTTCTGCTTTATCTTGATAATCACGTTGAAGAATACCATCATTGCAGCAAGATTCCCCCTTAGACTGAACTCTCGGTTAATGATGCAAAGTGTTCTCCATTGCTGACATCTTCAGACTAAATAATCTGTTTAAAACAACCAACTGTAGAAATTCCCCCTCAGACGTTGACGTGTATCCCAATATATAGACATGACAATACATGCACGCTTCCGCTGCGCGACTTACTATCGGCGAATCTTCACCCACACGGTTACTTCACCAACATGTATTGGACAAATGACAGAGGCTTCCAATCCACAGCTACTCCCCCTAAACAGATTAGTTTGTATGCAGATTCATCATCGGAGACAAAGACACATCATTAACTTCGTGATTGCGAATCACCAATTTTCAACAGAATTCCCTCCACAAAGCGGAATTCTCACATGCGGAAAATAAATATTTAACATGATTGGCCCATAAATAGTCAGATGCTCCTGACTACCCCACAATAACTCAAACTCAGATTCTCTCCACAAAGCAGAATCTTCAGAATGCGGACAATAAAGTAAACTTGGTTGGCCCATAAATAGTCAGATGCTCCTGACTACCCCACAATAACATCATACCTCATCAGTAATCACTTTTCTCTGTTCTTCTGTGTTCTTATAACAATCACCACTGTAGAAGCTCAATGAACAAGGGGTTATCCATTAAACTTGTAAACGATAATTCCTTCAGGTGATTGTGCTTTGTTCATTGCCCCAATTTGCCGCTTAAACCATTAAACATTTAAACGCTCTGACTTTGCCGGCAAATATCAGTGAAAATTTCACTGTCACCAAACTTTTTCTGGATTGTAATCAACTTGTATAGGATGTCCAGAAAAATCTTCATCACTGACCCGAAAATTAACCGAAAATTTCCCGGAAATTTTGTCGAAAAAATTTTATTTTCGCCAAACTTTTTCAGAAGACTTCCCGACTGATAAAAATGGCTTGGGCAAATTTTCGTGTAAGCAGGCGTTCCAGACTTTTTTTTTTTTTTTTTTTTTTTTTTTTTTTTTTTTTTTTTTTTTTTTTTGGTCTGGAACACGTTCGATCGAATGAGAACTGGTTCGGTCGAATGAAGCACAGATTCGATCGGATGAAGAACTGGTTCGATCAGCTATTTGAATTTGACACTTTGAGCGGGAAAACCAGTTCGATCGAATACAATCTGATTCGATCGAATGAAGTCAATCGAATGGGCGGGAAAACTTGCGTTTGAATTTGACACTTTTGAGCGGGAAGACTGATTCGATCGAATCAGTCAATCGAATAGGCCTATTCGATCGAATGGGGAACTCGTTCGATCGAATGTACTGATTCGACTCCTTCAACGCCAGCCCAGAAAACGCGAAGAACACGAAGAACACACCAACAGTTTAACGTCCAGAACGCAGAAAATCAAGAGCTCGGCTTGCTAGATCGGTTGTTAGACCTTTCTAGCGGTAACCGTGGCTCTGATACCAATTGTTGGTTCAGCCGGGACCGAGACGATCCGAGCGCGTTCGAGACGGAAGGTTTGACAACCAAAGACGGACAGAAACAAACACGAAACAAACGATTTCATTGATAAAAACGAAAGATTACATGCTTGTTTAAACACTGAAATCACGATCTATGGCAGGGGGAGGTCGAGCATGGCCTCCCCCCTCATCCGGACAGCACCTGGGCTCCGGGCACGCAAAAACCTCAAAAACCTTTCACTGTTCACGACTGAAAGCTGGTATTTATACCCGCTGCCATTCGGTCAGGACTCATTCGATCGAATGAGTCCTATTCGATCGAATGGCAGACTCATTCGATCGAATGAGTCCTATTCGATCGAATGGCAGACTCATTCGATCGAATCAGAAACTGGTTCGATCGAATGAGTATCCATTTGAAAATGCTCTTTCAAATGGATCACTTTCGGCGTGAACCACTACCTAGGTGTACAGCATACAACATAAACATATTTTGAGTTGTATTCCTTTCGTAATACACTCTGATAGTACGATGCGAATGGAGATGAGCTTGCGTATAGCATGTCCAGGTAATTAAGACGATTAAGATCGTAAGTTGGAAGAGTCTTCAAGTCTGTGATTCGTTGATAGTACTCAACCCCCTTTTCCCTTTTGACAGCTACGCAGTTCAGGTCTTTCAGACACGCCCAAGCTAGGATTTCTCCAGAGGTTCTCCGACCCTTAGTATCATATGACTTTGTGTGAGGAATGGTCGGTTTCGCTTGGCGTTTAGACCTGATCTTTTCAAGAATAGCATTGAACGCTTTCTTGCATTCTTCTGTTTTGTCTTTAAATTCGGCTTGATCGGCTTCAGACGGCTGTTTCATAGCATTTGACCTTTCGTCAGCCTTCTTCTGCACTTCCTCCTCGTTTACGTTTTGAAAGAAGCTTGATGAGTTGGGAATATCGTCAGTTTGCGACGTGTAGTACTCAGGATATTCTTCCCTTGTCAAGTCTTCTATTTCGACATCTTCGAAGTGAGGAGGATCGACTTGTGTCGGATCAGCGGCCGTCGGTGATGGTGAGTCGGTTGAAGCAGCTGCAGCAGATGTGGATTCTGTTGAAGGCAAGGCCAGAACTTTGCCTGTTTCTTCGTTTGAAAACTCGAACATTTGCTCTAGCTCTTCTTCCGTGAAGTTGTGCGAAATCTCACCTTCTTCCAAGTCTCCACTTGAGAAGATTTGCTGTTCATCTGGGTTGTCCAAGAGATACGTGAAAAACTCCGCTGCTGTTTTTGACTGCAGCGGTTGGACATTTGATGTATCAGCATCACCTGCTTGATTAATAATCACAACACAGTAAAAAAAAATTTTTTTTTTTTTTAAATAAACATATGTAATATCATAAACGTTAAGTACAAAACAATTACATATGACAACGGAATATAAATAAGGATTACAAGATTTAAACATTAAAATCCTCACTACATTCACTCAAAAATCACTCAGTTACCTTCACCTTCATCATCATCTGAGTTCAGCTCGTCGGTGTCCACATCAACATTAGCTGGACCTTCCAGACGAAGAACGTCTCCTTTAAGCTCAGTCACCTTAGCTTCAAGGTTTCTGTTTGACTCCACAAGGCTTTTATTGGACTCTACCAGGCTTTGATTTGACTCTTTGAGCTCTGTGATAGCAGATCCCTGTTCAGCAACAGTAGCAGTGAGCTGAGTGTTCTCAATCTTCAACCTGTCGTTGTCAGCTTGAAGTTGAGCCATTTGTTCATCTCTGATTCTGTTATGCTCTTCCTGCTGTGTCCTGAACATGAACATCTGCATCATCGCCTTGTGCAGGTCGGCAATTTCAGAAGCGACCTTGGGAGGGAGGGAGATCTCCTGTTGAGGTTGAGGAGGAGGTGGCGGTGCGGACTGAGGTGTTGGAGGAGGAGCTTGTTGTGCTGGAGGAGCAGTAGAAGAGGTCCCAACTGATGGTAACATTGCGGGACGAGGTTGGCTGGGAAATAAATTCCTGTACTTTCGAGTAACCTTCCTCTTTTGTCTCTTCGCCGGCCTTTCTTCACCTGTCGGTTGATCAGCAGGCTGCTCCTCAAACACTACTTCTTCACCGGTTTCCAAATCTTCAACATTTAAGTAGGTATCAGCTTCCTTCTCTGCATCAGTCCTGGTGTCCTCAGGGACTACTTCGTCTTCAGTGTCTGATTCATCACTGGTTTTCTGATACGGAAGGTCCTCGACATCTGAGTCACTTGAGGTGTTCCTCCACTTCCTCTTTGGTGGAGCCTGATAAAACGGATTCGCCACATGCCCAAAACAACGTTTGTGTGGGGGCCTTGTTGGACGATCCTTGTACGACTTGAGACGGTTCAAAGTCTCATTCTTCATGTGGTCTAGCTTTACCACATCTCCGTCATTCTCTTTCAACAGCCCCGGTGCCTGGTCATCAACTATCATCTGCACAAACCTCGGGTACCGTAGAAACTTCTCACCCGCCCCTTGTTTTATGGTGATGTTTTCCACCATGTGACTGAATGTCATTTGAGAGAAATTGAAGGGGCGGTTCATCACGAGTGCTGCCACGGTGAATTGCATGCTCTCCCTTATCTTATCAAAACTTGTACGTTGAGGACCCAGACAGTGCATCACCACGTGCGCCAGATATTTGAATTCTGGGCACAAATTTGCTTTGAGAAGCAGACCGGCATTGAGATCGCCGTCATACTTCATGCGTGCGAAACATCCTCTCGTTGCTGCAGGATGTAATGTGGTCGGGTCAGAGTCTGTATCTGCAAACCCGCAGACATCTCTAAGAATCTGGGCAGAAACAACAATTTGATGCCCTCGGACTGTGGAGCGTATCACCGACGGCTCGACGGACTTGTCGTGCGTGGCGTTTCTCCAAAACTCCTGTTGAACCGACATTATCGGCTCAACGATCCTTGAGATAGGAATGAAGATCCTTGACCTCTTTAAAAACTTAATCATCTGCGCAAAGTCCTTGCCGTGACTTGATTTTTCATCTAAAAATGCCACAATGTTGTGTTTGATCGACGTTTTGTACGGAGCAATAACCTGTGCAGCTTCAGCCATTGAATCTGTATACATAGACATGTTAAAACAGACAGATATCTAAAAGACTGAATTTGTTAAAAAAAAAAATTTTTTTTTTTTTTTTTTTTTTTTTTTTTTTTTTTTTTTTTTTTTTTTAAAACTTCTGGACTGGTTCGATCGAATTATAAAGGATTCGATCGAATGAACTAATCATCCGATCGAGTGAGACATATATTCGATCGATTTAGACTGGTTCGATCGAATGGACTCATTCGATTCCTTCAACCAGAACCCAGATTTCAACGAGACCCGAATCGGTTTTTCGACCGATTAACCACAATCAACATGTGCGAAACATTGAAAGATGTTGTTTACATGTTTTCCAATGACCCTCATGACCCGAAAACTCAAAAAAACTCAGTTTTATTGTCGGGACCGTTTCCGACACCAAAGACGGCCCGAAAACCTATCGAAACGCGGACGAAAATCAATAAAACTTACATTTTTGAAATCTACGCGAAAAAGTGAATAAACTGGTCGGATCAAAAAGAGGTTTTAGCACGATCGATTTTGAGAGGGAAATTTCAAATTCTTTTCGGATGAAAATGTCCGATCGAATGACTTCTGCTATTTATACAGATTTTTGACTCATCCGATCGAATAAACTTGTTCGCTTGACTCATCCGATCGAATGAGACACACTATTCGATCGGATGGATTTCTTCCCTCAAACTGATTTTTCACAATAACTTATCCGATCGATTTGGCACATTCGATTGACTGACTCGATCGAATGGCTACATGTTCGATCGAATGAGGAAAAGTTTTAGAAAAATTTGACTTTTAAACTTCTTATTCCCCGTCATCGATCACGGTACTTTTGAACCTGCAAGAAAACTTAAACTTTTGACATTTGGTTAGTTAGCATAGAAACTTTCCGATTTTGTGAGCTCAGTTCCTGTAGAACATAAAGATCATAAAACGTTAGTAAACACACAGAAAATATCAGGTCCAACCAACTTCGGTTTTATTGCAACTTCTTCCTTCTCTCATTACACACTTGGTTGCGCAGATAAACGTTTAGCAACCTGCATGAGTTTTTCTTTCATTCCTACACACTGAATAAACATTTAGTAGGAACAGACAGGAATCAGACTACCTGTCACAATGATTTCTCATCGACTTTCAAACATTAAGAATAAAATAAAATAACCAAAAATAAAATCTTAATTATTTATTTACAGGGAGGGACAGGGATCAGACTACCTGTCACAATGATTTCTCATCGACATTAAAGCAGAATAAAATTAAAGAAAAATTAATTCAGAATAAAAATGTTTTTGAATTTTTGTCTTGTTTCTTTTTATAATATTCAAACTGAAATAAACATCTGTACAAAAAAAAATTTAAAACACATTATTTTTGGTTGAGAAGGATCTATAATAAGAAATCATACAGACGTATATGACTATCTACTGAGATTTTTTTTTTTTTTTTTTTTTTTTTTTTTTTTTTTTTTTTTTTTTTTTTTAATATACGAAGTTGAACAAGACATAATGAATATTCTTTTTGTGAGAAAGATCCGAACAGGAATCATACTAATTAAGTGACTGTCACATAGATCCGTGTTGAGCTGTATTATGACATAAAGAAACAGGTTATGAGCATGAAAATAACTTAAAATGGTTTTCATCGTTTCTGTGATACGAGTTAGGTTCAATTATGTCTCAAAATTTAAGTGAATAACAACTCAGAGATTATGATGCCTCCTATCTATTCTCAAGACGTATTTGGCTTTCCCCAAGTCACCTCGAATTGACCTTGACCCATAGTGTCTGATTAAGGTTGTAAGTGTCTTCATCTGCTTCCCGTTTTCTTTCTTACTCCATAATTGAGAAGTCTTTGACATTATTAACTCTAGAATGTTTCAATAACTCATAAAGAATCATTTTTTTTTTTTTTTTTTTTTTTTTTTTTTTTTTTTTTTGTGAATGTTACATAGACTTCAGAGTAGTAAAACAATTGCAAGTCCCGAATCTGGATCACTGCAGTTTCTTCATGCACTATCTTTACGGGAATCAGAACACTTATGGGCTCGTGTATGACTGGGTAATCGCTTTTCTGCCTATCATTCGGAAAGATATATATGAAGACAAACAAAACTCTAAGGAGTTTCCACGTAAAATCGAGTAGATTTAGTTTGTATCACATCTACTTTTACGCACCATAAAAAGCTACCATGACACACAATGACTGTTCTAAAGCCTTTTAAGCCTAATAACTTCACTAGTTAAGCACACAGAATCAGTATATCTATCATTTTCCAAGGTTGGATCAATTTCTCATTTTCTGAATATAAATGAATGTCTTTAAAAAAAAAACCGTTTAAATTATTTCGCCCCGATCAAGTCAAAGTCTTCAGGTAAACGGCTATCCTGAAGATCCAATGGATCAACTGGACCGACCACATACGAGTATGTGTCCTTCTAACTAAGTATAACCGACTATTTTTCAGCGAAAGAATAAAAAACCATCAAAACCCGCCCCGATCACTTTCAGTCATCTGGTTAATGGCTATCCTCATAATCTACTAGTAGAAATAAGGACCAAAACACATCCGAAAATGTGTCCATCAAACTGAGGTAACCGACATAATTTTAAGCGATAGTGATGTATAAAAATTTAATATAAGAAAAATGAAAATAAGCTGTACAGAAATAGCAAATCTTTTTGATGTCTCAGTATGATAGCGTCTGTGTACTATCACCTTTCTTGTAACAAGATCAACTTCTCAAAATTTTGAAAAATTTTTTAATGTTTTTGGGTTTTTGTATTTTATATTGTTTTTGGTTTTTCTTGAACCTTTTCTCCCCCTAGAATTTATAAAAAACAAAATCTTTTTGGATTTTTTTTTTTAAATTTTTAAGAAAAGAAAAATGAAAACAATTTAAATGATATCTTCAGGAACATCATCTGATATACGTTTAACGCCGTTGATCTCTAGTAAATATAAAAACCGTGGTTTATCAAATGCTTTAGTGAAGAGATCAGCGCGTTGTTCCTGAGTGGGGATTTTTATCACATCGATTAACTTCTTTTCGTAGCAGTCACGAAGGAAGTGATATCGAATTTCGATGTGCTTCGTTTTGCTAAAATGGACCGGATTTTTGGTAATTGAAATTGCAGCAGAATTATCAATATATATGGGAGTAGAAGAACATTCAATACCGTAGTCACGCATTTGTTGCTGAATCCAAATAACTTGAGAACAGCAACTGGCAGCCGCAATATATTCCGCCTCAGCTGTTGAAGTGGAGACTGACGTCTGCTTTTTGCATTGCCACGTTACTAAACGACTTCCAAAGAACTGACATCCTGCTGTTGTTGATTTGTAATCGAGTTTACAACCACCATAATCCGAATCACTATACGCATGAAGATCGAAGTTGTCATCATAAGGATACCAAAGACCCCAATCTGGAGTACCCTTCAGATAACGCAAAATTCTTTTGACTGCAATCAGATGGGAGACCTTCGGCTTTGACTGGTAACGTGCACAGAGACACGTAGCAAACATTATGTCTGGCCGAGAAGCAGTCAGGTACATTAGAGATCCGATGATCCCTCTATAGTGAGTTGGATTGATCAATTCACCCTTCTCGTCAGGATTAATCCCGTGATTAACCTCTAAAGGAGTTCTCTGTGAAGAAGAACTCAACATCTCAAACCGTTTCAAGATGTCATTGACGTATTTTGTCTGGTGAATGAAGATACCGGAATCTTTTTGATCAACTTGAAGTCCTAAGAAGAACTTCATCTCACCCATGGAGCTCATTTCAAATTTTTCTTTCATCACTTGTTCGAAACTCCTTACAAAGTGTTTTATTCGTGGACCCGAAGATGATGTCGTCCACGTACACTTGTACCATAATTAGATCTCCTTCTTTTTCTTTTGTGAATAGCGTGCAGTCAATGGTTCCCCCTTCTAAACCCGTTGTTCAGAAGGTGTTTGGATAGTTCTTTATACCAAGCTCTCGGGGCTTGGTGAAGACCGTACAAAGCCTTGTTGAGCAGATAGGCTTTGTCCTTGTGATATGGGTCTTCAAAACCTGGAGGTTGTGCCACATATACGGTCTCTTCGATGTGACCGTACAAAAAGGCACTCTTGACGTCCATCTGATATACTTTGAATTTCTTGAAAGATGCATACGCCAAGAACATCCGGATTGCCTCCAAACGAGCAACCGGAGCATATACCTCATTGTAGTCTAGGCCTTCGATTTGCCTAAACCCTTGGACCACCAGCCGGGCTTTGTTGCGAACAATCACTCCACGATCGTCACGTTTACATTTTAGTACCCACTTAGTGCCAATTTTCTTCTGACCTTTGGGGAGATCCACCAGCTTCCACACACCAAGTCTTTTAAAACTGCAATAATTCCTCTTGCATGGTTGTGACCCAGTTGGGATCTTTCAGCGCATCGGTGGTGCTGTGTGGTTCTTCTTGTGCTAAGAAGCATTCATGGGCATTAAGAGCAACTGATCCTGACTCCATCATTTCTGTGTAGAGACCAAAATTCAGCTGTCGACGAGTTTTGACACCCTGTTGAATGTCCCCTATAATGTTGTCTTGTGGATGATCACGTTCAGTCCTAACAACCGGATTGTCAGGAACGACAACATTTTGTTCCAAGTTTGTTAAGTTCGGCTCAGGAACTGGAGCGGTTTGTTCCATGTTGTTTGTGTTCAGCTCAGGAACTGGAGCGAATTGTGGTGCTGCCTCTGAAGTAGACGTTAGAGGCGGATCTGTGATAGACACATCTTGATTTGACGAGGACGGTTGTGAAATAACATGTGTCGGTGCCGGTCGTACCAAAGTCTGTTGGTGTTTCATCTTCAGATTCGGAATCAGATGACTCAAGAACTTGTTCTGTTGACTCTGTGGAAGAAGACATTGACGGACCAGGATGAGATGAGCGTTGCTGTGATTCATCAGGAGGTGCATTTTGCGCCTCATACATCATTTGAATAGCAACATCATTCAGATTGAATGACTTGACCCATTTGTCAAAGTCAAACAACCAGTCTTCACCTGTCCCTTTGGCTGGTTCTGTGTAGCGTTGAACATCGACGTGGTACCATTCTTCAACCAATTTTGTTGATCGGTTGTAGACCCTTTTGAGAGGAACGCTATAACCCAGAAAGTAACCCTTAATAATCTTCTCCTCGAACTTGTTATCAACTTGCCTTTTGAGTAACGTGCAGAGAGCCCCAAATGGTTCCAGGTGCTCTAAGTTAGGCCTTCGACGTTGAAGAAGCTCGAAACTAGTCTTGCCGTGGCGCTTGACAATGCCAACCCGATTCAGTGTGAAACAGGCGTTGGCAATTGCCTCATTCCAAAACGTGACTGGCAACACTGAGTCAGCTAACATGGTTCTTGCTGTCTCGATTAACGTACGGTTTTTCCTTTCAGCAACCCCGTTCATTTGTGGAACATACGGAGCACTGAATTCTTGAACGATGCCTTTTTCTTTGCAGTAAGTATCAACGTTTGCGTTCTTAAACTCTGTACCGTTATCTGACCGAATTCTTCGAACCTTCAGCTTGTATTGCGACTCAAGAGTCGTGACTAGCAGACTAATACACCCAAAAGTTTCAGACTTCGCTTTTAGGAAAAACACCCATGAGAATCTTGAATATTCATCAGTGACCACTAGACAGTATGAGTGCCCAGCAATACTTTTGACGCTGATTGGGCCAAAAAGATCCATATGTAGAAGTTCCAACGGCATATCAATGGAGTGGAAACTCTTAGACTTGTGGGACCTTTTTCGTTGTTTTCCGGCTTTACACTGAACGCATGAATCAGGGAGATGAAAACTTCTTAGATTGACTCCCTCAACCATTCTATTGTGCACCAGCTTGTTCATGTTCCTGACGTTTATGTGTCCCCATCCGTTTATGCCAAATGACAGTATCACGTTCGGATGCCTTGGACACAAAACATGTTGCAGTTGGAGATGATGACCCTAGCCTTAGCCATATCCAGAATGTAGAGATCACTCTGGCGTGCGGCTGACATTAGAACTTTGTCTTCAGGAAAGTTGACGTCCTTAGACAAGATGTGGCAGTCTCGTTCATCAAACATTACTTTGAAACCTTTGTCGCAGATTTGACTTATGGACAACAGGTTGTTCTCCAACTCTTTGATGAAATTAACTTTCTCAAACGAAACTCGCCCATTAGACACAATTCCTTGGGCCGTGATAAAACCTCCTTGATTTCCTGCAAAGGAAACTGCACCTCCTTTTATTTGTCTGACATTTGAAAGAAGATTCATGTTTCCAGTCATGTGCCTGGAAGCTCCTGAGTCTATGATCCACATGTTGAATCTTGGATCATATAGAGCAACCTGCACACAAAGACAAAAGGTTTAAATATCATTGGAAACCCAAGCCCTTAAGGTCTTGGGTTTTCCATCTTCATCACGAATGAACAATTCAATCCATTTACCCTCATTAACACTGTTTTCAGATTTGACGTTGTTATCAACAGTGTTAGTTTTCTTTGGTTTCCAAAAGTCAGTCTTCTTCTCAGCATGTTTGAGAT
>NW_027500866.1:0-20583 GCF_021521415.1 Bidens hawaiensis
GACATTTAGATTATCTTCCAAGTTCGAAGATAGCTCATCCAAGATTGATTGATGTTGAGAGTGAAACGGATTAATGAATTCCTCTTCAGTAGAGGCAGCAGGGGTATTGACAGCATTTGACGAGGAAGCTGACATTCATCATACTGTGGTCTTTGCACCAAAGTGTCTTCCCTCATCGCATATCATCTTCGTAGCAATTCGTTCCTCATCTTCTGCAAAATCCAAATAAGGCATGTTAAAAGATTTAAAAAGTCTATCATAGTCAAAAACCCCAGCGGGTCCCGTGCTTGGTTTTGGTGATTTGTAACTTGTGATATCAGTGTTACACACCACCTCAACCTTGCTGGTCGATGTATTAAAGACCCGTCTGTTGGGAGTCCCAACAACGTATCCGACTAAGATTCCTTCGTCGGCTACTTCACCAAATTTTGAATTGGTCTTTAATATCGAACACGGGGACCCGAATGGTTCAAGACCACTCAAGTTGGGCTTTCTCCCATGCAATAGTTCATAACAGGTTTTATTTGATCTTTTAACAGTTAACACTCTATTAAGGATATAACAGGCTGTTGCAACAGCTTCAGCCCAAAACACCACAGGAAGTTGCGAATCAGCCAGCATGGTTCTGGCTCCTTCAATTAAAGTTCTGTTCTTCCTCTCAGCCACTCCATTTTGTTGCGGAGTATACGGTGCGCTGTATTGGTGTTCAATCCCCTTCTGTAGGCAGAAGATCTCCATCTGATAGTTCTTGATCTCAGTCCCATTGTCACTCCTGATGTATTTAACTCTTTTTCCCATAATGTTCTCAACTTTGGTAATCAAATTTATTTACCATCTGAACAGTTTCATCCTTCGACTTCAGGAAATATACCCACGAGTATCGAGAAAAATCATCAGTAATCACCAAGCAGTACGATGTTCCCCCTAGACTTTTTACATTCACTAGACCAAAGAGATCCATGTGAAATAGGTCTAGGGTACTGACTATTGAGTTGACCTTCTTGGTGTGATGGGATTTCTTGTGTTGCTTTCCCTTCTTGCATGATAAGCATTTGTCTTCGAATTTGAAATTCTTCAAGGGAACCCCCAACACAAGCCCATTTTTGACAAGGTAGTTCATCTTACGAAGATGAATGTGCCCCATTCTCCTATGCCACAACTCGGACTCTGATTCAGTCGCTTTCGACAAAAGACACGATTCTTCATTGGCCATTTCAGTAGACCTCATATCCATGATATACGTATTCTTCACTCTTGGAGCCTTCATAACAATCCAGTCCTCTGGTATCTTAAAACCAGGATACAACACTATCGCCTCATTCTTCGTGAAATGCACAGTATAATCCTTGTCACAGATCTGCGAAACACTCAGCAGATTGTGCTTCAGTTCTTCAACAAAGTTAACTTTCTCTAGCGTCATCTTCCCGTTAGTCACAGTCCCAATTCCTGTGATCTTTCCACCGCTCTCTCTCCTGCGAAACTCACTCTACCACCTTGAACAGGTTTCCAGTCTTGTAACAATTTCTTGTTACCCGTCATGTGCCGGGAACAGCCGCTATCCAACAACCCATTGATTGTTGGCAGCCCTGTTCAACTGTTCCTGCACGATTAAAGCAGAGAGTTAAAATCTGGGGACCCAAGACCGATTGGTCTTGGGTCGATACATCCCGTACCTTGGCTGTCCAAAGTTAGTATCATAATAATTTCTGTGAGTCCTAACAGGATACCTTCTTGTGGATTGTCTATGAGGCCATCTAAACCGTCTTGAATTAAATGAATTATTAGTTATGGTTTGGGTATTACCAGTGAAAAACTGAGATCTATTTCTTTGAAAACCTAGATTAGTCCAATTTATGAAATTCGATGGGTTTTCAGTTTTATCATTAAATTGATTACTGTTAGCTCTTTTCTCAGATTTTAAAGGCCTCACACCTCTGAATTTTTGCTTCAGAGGGTAATCAGCAACAAGATGTCCTTGTTGATTACATCTAAAACAACACCTGTTTTCAACTTTCTTATCAAAAGTTGTCTTAGATGTTGAGGCTGTATTACTGCCCGTTTGTCTCACATATGGTGGGACATACGGGTTTAGTGGAGACTTCTTTTTAGGTGTTTTATTTTTTTCTCCACTTTTTGGTAACACTTCCTCTTGTTTTGTCTCACACGACTCAGAGGACTTGTCTGAGTTAGATGAGACATGACTCGGAGCAGAAATCTTAATACTTGCAACAGGCTTACTCACTTCTGGTTCTTTAGCAGTAACTTGAACTGGAACTGTCTGACCATAGTCAACATCGACAGATTTCTGATTACTGGGGTTATAAGTGTAATTATGATTGAAAGGTGGTGGAACTTCATGATAACCAATTCCTCCCCTTTTTGGAGAACCTTGATCACTAACGAGGTGATCAAGTATAGCGGAGGAATTTCTGAATTGTTCAAGTTTCCTGTTAAGTTCCACCACTTTTACCTGGTGATCAGCTATCTGTTTTTCCCTTTCAGCTATTAGTTTGGTTTTCTCTTCTAGAACTTCATAGCTAAGATCAATCACTTTAATTTTTTCAGCAAGCTTTGCTTTAAGACTTTTAATATCTGTTTCACTAGCTTTAATTTTTACTTTGTAACTATTTTTCTCTAGCTTTAGTGAAATGATGATCTTCTTTTAAAGTTTTATATTGCGCATCCAAACTAATAAACTGATCAGTTAGAGTTGTCAGTTGTTCAGACAGATGTTCACACTTAGTACAAGGGAGTTCGGTACTTACCTCGGAGAGCTGGTCTGCTACATCTGCCATGTACGCTTCATTTTCGCCAGTTCCCTTCTCACTATCTGCATTTTCGATGTTTGCCAAGTTGGCCTGTTCAAATACTTCTTCAACATGCAGATTCCAGTTGTACTCCTCGTTCTGTCTGGAAATCATGGCTCTATAGTCATTACCACTACCACTCTGCTGTGTAGATCTGTTTTGACTGCATTCTACACGTTCATTTTTGCATTCTTTTGCAAAGTGGCCATTCTGCTGACAGTTGTAACAGCGTACCTTCGACTTATCAAACCCTGGCCTCTCTTCGACAAACTTCCTGCCAGTCTTCTTCATGAACCTCTTTACCCTTCTCACTATCATGGCCATCTGCCACTGCAGATCCATCTCCTCCAGATCATCAGCATCGATCTGGTCATAGTCTTCATCCAAAACTGCAGGATCAACGATCTTACCCTGAATGTAGTTCTCATACGAAGCAATAAAAGATGCATAGAGAACAAACTGCTGTTCAGCAGATTTGACACTCATGGGCATCTTCGAGTAGTTGTTGTTTGAAACACTTGGGGAATAACTACTCTTGGTCACTTGAGGTTGAGAAGCATTTGACCCTCCAGCTACATAGCACACATCACCGTTCATGTTGAGAGATACATGTCCCTCATGTGTTGAGCTCGCGCCTGACTCTCCCTTAGAGTAATAAGCAGATGATTCAGTTTTCGAACTTGATCCTGAGTTAACCTTTGCACCATACATACCCGGATCTTGAACCTGATCGGTAGGTGTCTCCTTTCGTACCATGTTCAGTTCAAATGTTCTTAGCTTGTTAACTGCTGTCTCCAGGTCATAGTCAGCAAAGTCTTTATCTTCTCTCATCAACACAGTATACATCTCCCATTTTGGTGGGAGAGCATCAAGAAGCTTCTCAACAATCTCATCTTCTTTGTATGCAATTGAATAGTTGCTGAGTTCAGTCATCAGATGATAATATTTGGTGATGATATCATCAAGTGATTCATTTTTCAGATACTTGAAGACCGAGAATTGGGTTTTTAGAAGTTTAATCTTCGAAGCACGAATTCCCACATTGCCCTCAAAACGGTTTTCAAGAGCTTCCCAAAGTTCTCTAGCAGTCTTGTACTTTCTGAAAGTGTGCAAAATCTCTTGTGGAAGAGCCATTGTAATTGCTGCATGAGCTTTGCTTTCGGCTTCATACATTTTCTTCTCTTCATCTTCCATCTCTTTGTACTTCTTGATCTGATCACGACCCTCATACTCAGCAGTAGGTGGAATGTAACCATCTTGTATGCATACCCACATCTTGGCATCTTGATACTTGACATATTGTTCAAAACGATCTTTCCACGCTACATAATCAGTTTTCTTAAGCATTTTGGGTGCCTTTGTAGCCAAACCTGCTTCTACTTCCATCTTTACCAGTTCGGTAATGTTTATCGAAGACATCTTTTTCTAAACTCAAAGAAACCCGAAAATAAAAAAAATTTATTTTCAAACAGCACTGTAGGCGAAGTTGTGGATAACTTCGCTTAAAGCTTAACTTCGCGTGAATTTGTAACTTCGCTCACTTTCTTAAATTCGCTGGATTGGCGAACTTGAGAATAACTTCGCTTAAGTTGAGCGAACTTGGGAGGTAGGCGAAGTTGTGGGTAACTTCGCTTGAGGTAAGCGAACTTGAAGAGGTAGACGAAGTTGTGGATAACTTCGCTTAACCTTATATCTTCGCCGAAACCCTACTAACAGTGATGGCAACTTCGCCTGATGAACACGAAGTTTCTGCAGATTAGATTTCTGGGTTTTTCGAGGTTGTGAAGGTGTTATGGGTTGTTTAAGCTTGTAGGAGGAGAGTATAGCACAAAAGCTCAGAAAAACTCGTCCCGCGAATAGTCGAACGGAACGATTTCTATACCCGCGTGATAATCCCAAACCACACAATCGAGCAAAAGCTCTGATACCAATTGTAGGTTCCCAGCCGGATCTACACGAGATATCGCGTACTACGCAGGTGCGGAATCCCTACGTAAGACGTTACAAGTATAGAAAACACGATATGATAATCAAACACACGTTGTATTTCAACCGTTAACACGTGATACAATGATCACTAATACAGACTCTCTCTAACTCGAATACCCGAAAACTGAAAACACTGAATGAATAATCTAAGCGTAACCTAGTTTATATAATCACGACAACTTCGTCTGGCATGTTCAGGCGAAGTTGTCACTAACTTCGCTTGTCTAACAAGTTCGCCCATATCAGCGAACTTGTTAGCAACTTCGCTTATACAAAACATAAAACATTACAAACGCGATTACAGACACTAGACACTGAACTACTGACATCATGCACCAACATGAACGGTTCGGGTTTTCGGGTATTACCGGGTACAAATCGGGTCCGATTCGGGTTCGGGTTTTAGTACAGGAATGCATACCCTATCTGTACCCAACGGGTAGGGTCGAATACTGGTTCGGATTAAAAACCCGGGTATTAAAAAACGGGTCCGGGTTTTTATTTCGGGTCCGGTTCTGAGTTCGGGTATTTTCACCTCTACTTACTACTACTATTATTTATTAGTAAACTACCATTGTTATTATTATAATTTTCTAATTGTTATTCCTATTAATATTATTTTATTATTATTATTACTATTAATTATTATGGAAAAGTAAAGCATCATAAATTTCTTTGACTTACTAGATTGCATGTATTTTTTTATTTTTTTTTTTTTGAGAATAAAGTTTGGGCATCAAGAATCATAATAAAAATGGAAGAAAGGACGTAATATAAGAACCGAATGAGATTTATCCTCTTAGATTATATTCGTGATTCGTGAACCTTACTTTGATTATTTCGTTTGTCATCTCACAATATTCGAACATAATCCATTAATACGTCACAAATAACCTAATTGAAAGCGATCCAAACCATATTTGTTTGAAAATGTTATGACCATCATGCCGACCTTAGTTCTTAAAAAAAATGTCATCTAAGGCAACTAAAATTTAGCGTTCGTTTTCCGTGGTCTCTTTTTTTTATTAGCTTTTGAGAATAGCGTCAACTAAGGCTGAAAATTTAGAATGCTCTTTTATCGTTAGCTAAAATTTGCATTTGCTTTGCACATGTATTATTTTAATTAGTTTTATAGTGGAGCTCAATGGGCTGGTGGGTGGTGGTTAATCGTTATGTGTTGATGATTAGGTGTTGTGGTTTGCGAATCTTGTTGATCACGTTGAACAAATTGACGGTTTTTTTTAACTTGTTTGTTAAGTTGTGATGAGATGATTTCATGGTCATACATTGGACATTTAGTAGCGAAATTGATGGCGACGAGAAGAAGCTGGTCGAGTTTATCAAGTATGCCAATCATGGTTGCTTCAAGTGCAGGGGGGTTCTTGGCATGGAGGCATGACGAACGAGAATGAAGGTACCATTGTTAGACACCAATTCGAGATTGACCAATCACCCAAAAACGTGGAAAAACATTACATCACTAAAAGCGAGTTTTGTCATTTTGAAGTCACCTCGACCCAACTAGAGTTAATCTTATGGTTTCTATTAACAAACAAAAGCAAGAAATAATCATCAGTTGAATAACAACACTACTAAATACTTCAGATAACTCTTACTACCAACACTAGAGGTGTACAAATCGGTTTAAAACTCAAAACTGGTTTGGGTTGAAATCTGTTCGGTTCGAGTTGAAACCGGTTTCTTGGCCAGATTACGATCGATTTTGATTCGGATTTTGATCGGTTTTGGTTTGGGTTTTAAGCGGTTTTTGCTGGTTTCGGTTGACTGGTTTGGAACCAGTTTCGGTGGAGAAATTAAGAACCAATTCTGAAACTACAATTTACAATTGGTTCCAAACCGGTACAACAAAATCATTTTCTAACTAGTTGGGTTTCGGTTAGATTTTTGAGTCAGTTTAATTAACCAGCTTACTTGCCCACCTCTAACTAACACACGGCTACTAGATACTTGATACTTTAATAGGAAAATAACCACAAATTGCATAAGCAAATTGGACATGAAAGACCCACTTAAAACACTAGGTTGTACATGGCATAGAGAAGTGGGAATGGACCAAGAAAATGACACTAAACACCAATCATGATATAACACTAATGTTACCGTCCAAACCAAATTGCCTCACGAACTTACACTGAACCGGAAGTGACTTACACCTAGCCATCCGTTTTGCGGTCCACTTTGGCCCCAATTATTTAATAAGTTTACAATGATGATAAATCTTATTTCTTTTAAAATTTAAAAAAAAACTCTAGAAATACTTTGACAACTGAATTTGACGGGAAAACTAGTTTCGCTTATTATTTTGGCCAGAGTGTCTCTGATAAGGACATGGTGGTCGACGGTCCAGGCCTGATCACCCAGATATTATTATTATTATTATTATTATTATTATTATTATTATATACACACATATTTAAAAAATTGTATTTTTAATAAAAAAACATCAACCCACTTTTAATAAAAGAAATCACAATTACAATTATATTATTTAGTATTTACTTTTGTTTTTATATATAAGCTATTCAATTTTTAATCAGCCCAAATTTTTTTAAAAATTACTGGGGACTTCCATAATATTTACGGAAAATACAATTTTAGCGCATAACTTTGCATGTTACTAACCGTCAAAAACCAGCAGTGACCGGTGAGTGTAAGATCATAGTCTATGTCTCATGAAACTAAAGAGATTTGGAATGACTATCAATCCCCAATCACTTTATGGGCTGTTTGGTTCATTCAGATCTGAATGAATCAGATCTGAATGAGCATCTGTCCCATTCAGCAACAACAATAAGTCTGAATAATTCAGACCTAATTTTAACCATTCAGATGTTTTTCTGTTTGGAATCAAACAGTCTGAAGTCTGAATGAATCCGATGTTTACATCTGAATGGTTCCATTCAGATGTAAACAAACAGCCTACTTAGAATTGGATTGAACTTCGTGAACGTTCACTTTACTTAGGGGGTGTTTTGGTTGTGAACGTTGTGTAGACAACATTGGAGAGGGGGATGGGGAGTTTAGCCTACTAAAATTTTATGCCTATATTAAAGCATTAAAAAATTAATTATGTAATGATTGCTGCAAAACTTTGACTACGCTACCTTTTTGTAAAACGGACATAAAACGCTTAAGGGTTAAAAGTTTTGACTATGCATGGCCTTATAAGCTTGTTCATGTTCTTTTCCAAGATAAATGATAACTATTAATAAACAAATAGAAAGATTTCATTGATAAAAGTCAAGATTAAAAAAAAATACATGTCATTTACCAATGTCCTTACTTTAAGTCACATGTTTATGTATACTGGCATTACCTAGCCATGTCATTACTTTAAGTCACAAACTAACGTTAACTATAACTCATTTAGTAATGTTAATACATTTCAAAGATATTTTAAATGCTTTCATGTATTTTGTTTTTGAACTAGCTAGGTGTGCCCGGGAGCTTGTTTGACATTCTAACCGAACCTTCACCAATAACCATAGATGTCGGTTATGGGGATATTCGACATGACCGGCTCGGTTGAATTAGTTTATGCTAATCAGTTGAGTACATGTACCTAGTTCAGTAACTACCTATTGAGCCTAACCCGTACATTTCGGTTATAAATGCTTCGACAAGTGGGCTAAAAAATATATATACATATGAACCGATGAGTTAAGAAGTTGGATGATACAAAGAACACCATTTTTCTTTATTTGTTCCTAATAATTATGTAGGTCTAGTCGTTAAGTGCTAAGATTGGATTGGATACCTATCAATTGTCAAGTGAAAGTCATATTAATGTATTTGTTAATCATTGTTTTGACTTTTATGCTATAATTATAAACCAATTTACGTTAATATCATTAGATTACTTAACAAGAAAATACATGTATATGAATCAACATTATATCATATAAAAAAAATACAAGGGGGACCTAATATGCCTAAAAAAACAAACTACTAAATTAAAAAACCCCTTAAAATTTAAAAAACTTTCCCATGAAAGATTTTCTTCATTTTTTTAAAAAAGTGTGCATAATTTCTTATTCAAAATGTGGGAATAAATTTATAAATATTTTTCAGTGGTCAACATCAAGTCCGTAATTCTCTGGATCCAGGACCATGTATATAAATTATTTAAAATATAATTCTTAATACACCACTTGAAATAAAAAGTTTAAAGATATTATTAAATAATCATTAAATAATAATAAAGTAAATTAGTAAATTTTGGACTGTCTTGAGACACAACAGTACCTTGTATTTTTCCAGATTTCAGAATCTTTAGCAGATTTCCCCCAATAACCTTACCTTATATAACTTATAAAAGGTTATTGTTTAATAAACTTTCTATTTTTATCTTCAAACTCTCACCACCCTTAGATCTCTTCATCTCAACCAATCACAACCCTCCATTTACTTCTCTCTCTTACTTTCTCTTTCTAGCCCCCCATCCATGGATCTAGTCACACTCCTAAATTCTTCTTATTATTAGGCTGAGGGGTGTGGGGGGCGCGAGAGGGGGCGTGAGTGGGGGCGCCATCCAATAATATTGTGACGTGTGGCAGAGAGAGAAACTTGATTAGATGGGTATTGGTAGTGGTGATAGCGCCCCGGGGCATGGTGTGGAGGGGCGCGAGAGGGGGCGCGAGAGGGGGCGCGAGCGGTTTATTTTTTAATTTTTTTATAAATGTATTAAAAAAACGTATTATTAAAAAAACTAGTAATTATTTAAACAAACACACATTAATTAAAAAAACACATTAATATATAAAAAAAAAATTGTATGTTGGATGGTTGAAAGCCGGATGATTGTTGCGACCCCGAATAAAATATCGGTTGGTCCGGTGCCGACCATAAATCGTCGTAACTGTAATCTGAATCTAGGTTTCGAATATAGGGTGATTTTGGGTTTTGGGTGTGGTGTGTGAGAATGGTTTTGGGTGTGCTATGTATTAGTGAGTATATATTTTTGATATATGTAAGTGATATATATAGAGATTGATAATTGGTGAAAATTTTTTCTTCATCATCTTTCTTATTATTATTCTCCATAATAACTGGACCACCAGCATTACCAGTTCCATGATCTTCACCTCTTTCTTGTAAAATGGGTTCACTCTCATTACTATTATTATTATTATTATTTGACTCCGGTCCAATTTCAGACTCATTTGCAACCCTCGGCTGCACTGAACCACCACCACCGTGAACGGAGCTTGAAGAGCCAACTTCACCGGAAAAGATGGAAACAAAGCCGGTTCGTTTAGCCCAGAAAACTTCACCGGAAAATATGATTACAATAACAAACAACAATATGTTATATGCCCAGAAGAAAATTTTTTTTTTTTTTATTTATCCAAGAGCCCAACGGCTCAATTCACTCTTCCCAAAGCCGGTCACGAGCGCTACCTCCCTTGCGCCTGCCTCGTTTTCCGCTCTCCGCGCCCCTCTCGCGCCCCTCTCGCGCCCCGGTGGTGTGGCTCTCGCGCCCCGGGGCGCTATCGAACGCCTTCTCGCGCCCCTCCTAGCGCTCCGCACCCCTCGGCCTTAGTATTATTTCCCTTTAACCATTATGGGTTGGGAATAATAATATTATTGTTCAGAAAGTGATATCATTTTTTTTGTATCTTTGAAACTATGGAACACACCAGCCCTGGGTCGAAGAGTTGTCGAGGTCTTTCACTAGTTTAAAGAGTTTGCATTTTAGAAGGATGATTGTTAAAGATGGGGATCTCGGACATAGTCTTCAGGTTATTAAACTTGATAAGTGCTCCGGATTCTCCACCGATGGACTTTTACATATCTGTCGATCCTGCAGGTACTGTAATGTAGCGTACAAATATATAACACCTTTGTAAATTACAAGTTACACTGCAAATGATAATCTGGAAGAAATTAGTTTTTTTTATTTGTGGTTTTATTAATTATAAACCAATTTACGTTAATATCATTAGATTACTTAACAAGAAAATACATGTATATGAATCAACATTATATCATATAAAAAAAATACAAGGGGGACCTAATATGCCTAAAAAAACAAACTACTAAATTAAAAAACCCCTTAAAATTTAAAAAACTTTCCCATGAAAGATTTTCTTCATTTTTTTAAAAAAGTGTGCATAATTTCTTATTCAAAATGTGGGAATAAATTTATAAATATTTTTCAGTGGTGAACATCAAGTCCGTAATTCTCTGGATCCAGGACCATGTATATAAATTATTCAAAATATAATTCTTAATACACCACTTGAAATAAAAAGTTTAAAGATATTATTAAATAATCATTAAATAATAATAAAGTAAATTAGTAAATTTTGGACTGTCTTGAGACACAACAGTACCTTGTATTTTTCCAGATTTCAGAATCTTTAGCAGATTTCCCCCAATAACCTTACCTTACATAACTCATAAAAGGTTATTGTTTAATAAACTTTCTATTTTTATCTTCAAACTCTCACCACCCTTAGATCTCTTCATCTCAACCAATCACAACCCTCCATTTACTTCTTTCTCTTACTTTCTCTTTCTAGCCCCCCATTCATGGATCTAGTCACACTCCTAAATTCTTCTTATTATTAGTATTATTTCCCTTTAACCATTATGGGTTGGGAATAATAATATTATTGTTCAGAAAGTGATATCATTTTTTTTGTATCTTTGAAACTATGGAACACACCAGCCCTGGGTCGAAGAGTTGTCGAGGTCTTTCACTAGTTTAAAGAGTTTGCATTTTAGAAGGATGATTGTTAAAGATGGGGATCTCGGACATAGTCTTCAGGTTATTAAACTTGATAAGTGCTCCGGATTCTCCACCGATGGACTTTTACATATCTGTCGATCCTGCAGGTACTGTAATGTAGCGTACAAATATATAACACCTTTGTAAATTACAAGTTACACTGCAAATGATAATCTGGAAGAAATTAGTTTTTTTTATTTGTGGTTTTATTAATTTGCAGAAATGAGTTGTTTATGTCCTTTAGACCCTATCGATGGCTATACTATTTGTGGGATTTACTGGTTAATTTGCAGAATATATTTTTTTAGGTTTAATTAGTTAGTCATAATTCTTCAAGTGGGATGAATATATAATTTGCAAGTGGGATGAATCATTGTGATAAAAAAAACACAGGAGTTGTTGTTGTTATTATTATTATTATTTTATAATTATTTTTTTATTATAATTGTTGTTGTTGTATCCATCTTCATGGATATGAAATTATGTATCATTTAATTTTGATGAAATGTTATGTCCCCAGGTGAATTCATAATATTTTCATAGTTTGGTACCACAGCATTTTCTTGTAAAGCAAATATAATTATAAGTCAATAAAATCGGCTATTTTTTCCACAATTCTGTCTCCATAGATCAAATTATTTACATCCCCTGTTTTGAAATTATGTCATAATAATATGCGGGAACCTTAAAGTATTATTTCTAGAAGAAAGCCAAGTGATAGAACATGATGGAGGCTGGTTACATGAGCTAGCAATGAACAATACTCAACTCGAAACATTAAACTTTTACATGACTGATTTGTCACACATTAGTTGTAATGATCTTGAACAGATAGCCAAAAGATGCAAGTCTTTAGTATCGGTCAAGATAGGCGATTGTGAGATCTTGGATCTTGTTGGTTTCTTTTGGTTTGCGGTTTCACTTGAGGAGTTTAGTGGCGGTTGCTTTAACAACCAGACCGAGCAGTATGGTTCTTTAACATACCCTCCACGGTTGTGTCGGTTAGGTTTGAATTACATGAGCACAAATGAATTACCCATTGTGTACCCTTTCGCTTCACGGTTAAAGAAACTTGATCTGCTTTATGCGCTTCTTGATACCGAGGATCATTGTGTCTTGCTACAAAAGTGTCCGAATTTAGAAGTTCTTGAGGTACATTATAATTATTAATATTTCTATTAATATTTGCTACATCAAACAATATAAATGAACTACTTTTTTTAACTAAAAATTTTAAACCGATGAAAACAGACGAGAAATGTGATCGGAGATCGTGGATTGGAGGTTTTGGCACGCTCGTGCAAGAAAATGAAGCGTCTCAGAATCGAAAGAGGGGCGGATGAACAAGAGCTAGAAGATGAAGAAGGCGTCGTTTCACAAAGGGGATTAACCGCGATAGCAGAAGGTTGTCTTGAGCTAGAATATATTGCGGTATACGTATCCGATATCACAAATGCAGCTCTAGAATCCATGGGTATGAACCTTAAAAACCTATGCGATTTCCGTTTAGTTTTGCTCGATAAAGAAGAAGTTATCACAGATTTGCCACTCGATAACGGGATCCGGTCTTTATTAAGTGGCTGCACTAAACTCAGAAGGTTTGCACTTTATTTGAGACCAGGAGGGTTAACAGATGTGGGTTTGACTTATATTGGTCAACACAGTCAAAGCATAAGATGGATGCATCTGGGGTATCTTGGAGAATCTGATTCCGGGCTTCTTGGGTTTTCACGAGGCTGCCCGAGCCTACAGAAGCTTGAAGTGAGAGGGTGTTGTTTTAGTGAAAACGCACTTGCATTGGCGGTTTTACAGTTGAGATCTTTAAGGTACTTATGGGTACAAGGTTACCGAGGATCTAAAACAGGATTTAACCTGTTAGCAATGGCCCGACCGTTTTGGAATATCGAAATAATTCCACCGAGAAAGGTTAAAACCGGAGAAGGTAGAGAGATGGAACATCGTGCACATATACTCGCATATTATTCTCTTGCTGGACCAAGAACTGATTTCCCGCCTTCTGTTATCCCGCTTGACTACATTGCTCAATAAAAATGTACATATTTATCGAAAAAGTTAGCATCTTGTTCGATCTTGAGATAAGTTTTATGTTGGTTTTGTTTGTTGTATCATGTAGTTGTATCTTTACTGTCTATACCAGTTTGTACTTTTTTTTTTGGGTTAATTTTGGAATAACGTTCGAGCGTGTGATAATTCGGTTTATGAGCCATTTGAAACATGGGATCATGTAAATATTGTGGCTTTGGTCATATAACTAAACTTTGATTTATTCTTGTATGATTGATGGTTGTCAGTCTGGTATAAAAATAACAAAACAAATACAAACAGAAAAGAACAAAATGGAAACAAAGATAGTGGTTCATATGTATTGTGTTTTCTTAAAGTGCCGTAACATTCATGATTCAACATCATCATATAAATCCAACCACATCTCCTATGTGGTTTTAATCTGATTCTCATATTCAGAGTTTGGATGCAACAAGATGACGCATGTCATACCAGGACGGAGACCCGCCAAATAGGAACCATACACTAACCGGTGATGGACACATGTTTACCAAATAAAGGTTAGATGCTAACTAAACATATGAATGCCCAATCCATAGAGACAACATTAAGTGGCTGGATGATACGTCTGGACCCACAATGTACAACCACTCCTGCATGGCCAGACGATCCATCCGGTCATCTGACCATGCCCCGTATGCAAACACTAAACACACAATCAAACTATGGCACGAAAAAACACCCGGTCATGTCATTACCGTTGTATTTGGTATAATGTACTCGGTATAAATATTAATCTCTTTATGTTAATAAATATACAATGTCTATTTAAGTTTCAATGATCATTTTTTTTTGTCAGCACATTATTTATAATTCTTGTCAAATTTTAATATAAAATAATAAAATAGACAATAAAAAAAACAAAAAATTAAAGTGTATTGCATTTGCACTAGACAACAATAAAACTAATAAAGGATACATTTTATGAACTTAAAAAAGAGTTCACTAAACACATCCCATCCATTTCACCCAAAGTGGAAAAAGACAAGAGGTTTGAGCCAGTCACCATCAGTTATGTTTCCCCCATTATGTTTCATTTTCTGAAATAAAGGGTTTATGCTAACTACCAAGAAGACAATGATGTTATATAGTGGATCTCTTTAATAGTAACTAAATTACTATAATACCATTGGTTTAACTTATCTTTATCATTTTTTATTTCTTATTACTCTATTTACCAGTCATTATTTTATTGTAATTGTTAAATTTCTATTAATTGAAGTAGTAAACCAAATTTCTTGGGAGAAAGAAAATTGTTATAGCTCAAGAAATGTGATTAAGATTTTAGATCTTGTGTTATTGCTAAAAGTAGTAAATTACTTTAGTTTTAAATGTATCATTTATTAAATATTATGGTTGTCACACCCCGACCAAAGGCGGAACATGCCGGGATGCAACCGATTGCCCAAAACACAAGACACTATTAAAGTGACAATATTTAATCAACTCATTTATTTCACAAATCAATAAACAACACATCTTGGTCATACAAACAATTTGAACACAAGTAAACAAATATATTGTTCGTTTTACTAATATCCTAATAGTCTTGGTAACGTTTTTCGTCAGGTCCTCAAGTCGATAAAAGTCAAACCTATAACAATGCATAAAATAATATTTTGTCAACACGTATGTTGGTGAGCAATTTCATAGTTTGAGTATATATAATATGAGCGAAATCCAAAAACGTATATGAGACTATAAATAAAAGCATCAATCGTGGTATATAAAAACATATGTAAGGAGGATCCTTTCTACTCGGTAACAACCGACATACTCGGATAATGAGGCCCTATTCTACTAGCACAAGGCTAAGTAGTTAGAGGAGCGTATGATCATACTTAATGAGGCTCAACAACAACATAAAAATAAACACTCGTGCGCGTAAGCATATGAGACATATAACACACAATAGAGCAAGTATTCTATGTATCACACACCTTAAAGTTTGTGGTTTGGAAAATATGTATAATAAATCATTCTTGTTTTGAATAAGTATGCATGTTACCCCCAAAATATAAAAATGAAAATGGGGGATGAAATGTACTCACCTCGATTGACGAATCGAGAAATAATGAATGATCGAAATATAGAAAGATTGTGAACGAAACGAACGAATCCGACTTGAAAGCTAAAAGAAAACGAATAAATAATATATTAATGAACTTAAACTTTAGTTGAAACTACTTTAAAACATTGAACAAGAAGATTCGGTTGTTAGTCGGGTTACCGGTTAATTTGTTATTGATTAGGGACTCGTACTTAATTGATAATTTAAAATAAAATGATATTATTTTATTGGGCTTTAAATAAGTAACCCAATATTGAAAAGAAACAAGACGGGTTTAAACCAAGAGTTTGGTTTTATAAAAATGAATTAATAATAAAGTTTATAATAATATTATTAATCTCAAAGATAGAAATGATAATAATGATTTTAAAATATGTTATATATATATATATATATATATATATATATATATAAGATAGAGATGATAATAATACATAGGAATATTACCAATTGAAAAATGTTGTTAAAACTAATAATATTAGTAGTAATAATAAATATAATAATTATTACTATATGGTTGAATACGTTATTAATAGATTTATAAGTTTTAATAATAATAATAATTGTTATAACAATTATATGTGTCATATTAATAATAACTAATACTTATACCATTTTAATAATAGTAGTATTAGTGATAAAAAGATATAACTCGAGTGATGATTACGTTAAATGGTAACAAGGCCCGATATGGGTTTCGGTTGAATAAAACAAGTGGGCAATATTAAAAATGATAGGTTTTAATAATATTACCTAATAATCATAATAATAACTATCTTATTAATGATGATGATAATAATAATAATAATAATAATAATAATAATAATAATAATAATAATAATAATGAGTTTTATCATGATTTATGATATTAATAATAGTGATACCAAATATACACTCCAAAGTCGGTCCAAGGAGGAAAACGAACTTGACTCGATTACCGATTATGATTTAGACACAAAAACTAGACAGAATTACAAATTTTGTCCTTTAAAATAAGACGAATTACGGTTTGTGTCCTTTTCTAAGTTTCCTTGCAGGCGGTGTACTTTAAACTTTTTTTTCCTACAAGTTTTGTCCTTTACGCTAACTGGGTTAGAAAAAGTCAGTTAAATGCCCTCACGTGAGACGCATGTGAGGGCATTTTTGTCTTTTCGTCTACCCTGCAACTTCTTCTTCCTCTTTTCTTCATATTTTAAAATAAACTATCTCTCTCTCTCTCTCCAACCCATCTCCATCTTCATCTCCATTCCACCATCAAACTCTTTCATTCTTCCACCACTCTCCCCGCCACCATCACCACCGCCACCACCTGCAAGGCTGCAACACCCAACATCACCACCGCTTATCCCCACCAACAAGTGTCACCATCTCTGTGACCACCATTAGATCCGACCACCGTTTATCCCGGCCAACCTGCAACCATAAACCCAGATTACAGTCAAACTCGCCGGAGAAGACACAAACCCAGATCCATCTTCCAGATCCATCTTCACCGCCGCCACCAACCACTCCGGCCACCACCACAGCTCCGCCACCACCGCTCCATCTCCGTCACTGCTTATTCGCCACCACCACAGCTCCGCCACCACCGCTCCAGCTCCGACCATCACCACCCGCCACCACCTGATGGTCACCTGAACCATCACCTCCGATTTCCCCAATTTTAAGCAAGCAACAACTGAACCCTAGCGTAACCGGCCGTAACCCACCCAAATCCGTAACCCTAATCGCCGCATCATAACCCCCTCCAGCCACCCACCAGCACATTGTCTCAGATTGTTTCAGGGTATTCTTCATAACCATCTAAATTATCAAAGCCCTAAGTTAATTTCAAGAATTAGCATATAGGTAGGGGGTATTTGATTTAGTTTTGTTTCTGTTGTTAAGGTTTAGAAATGGGTCAGGGTATGGTGGCCGGAGTGGGTCATGGTATGGTGGTCGGAGTGGTTGTGGTATGGTGATGGTGGTGGTGTGGTGATGGTGGTGGCGTAGAGAGAGAAAGAAGAGAGAAATGAGGGGAAGGAGTTATAAATTTGCAGGGTAGACGAAAAGACAAAAATGCCCTCACATGCGTCTCACGTGAGGGCATTTAACTGACTTTTTCTAACCCAGTTAGCGTAAAGGACAAAACTTGTAGGAAAAAAAAGTTTAAAGTACACCGCCTGCAAGGAAACTTAGAAAAGGACACGAACCGTAATTCGTCTTATTTTAAAGGACAAAATTTGTAATTCTGTCCAAAAACTATTAAAACTCTAAATCTCATGCTTACCATACGATGTTTGGTCGAGCACAATTGTCGGGGCCGAGCCGGGTCCTCGGAGGCCCCTTGTTGCCGCCATAGAGAGAGAGAGAGAAGACGAGAGATAGAGAGACGGAGAGAGAGACAAGGAGAGAGAGAGAGTGATAGAGAGACGAAGAGAGGGATCGACAGAGAGAGAGAAGAGAGAGGGACGGAGCAGCGAGGGTCACCGGAAAAACGTCCGGCGGTCCGTTTGGGGCTGTGCGGGAGAGGTTCGCCGGAAAACGCGGGGAAATGAGGGGGCTGTGGTGTCGTGTTGGGGGCATGGAGGATGGACGGCCAAGATGATGGTGATGCAATGGGAGATGGTGGCCGGAGGTGGCGCCGGCAGGGACGGAGGCGGCGGCCGGAAAAAGGGGGAAAGGGAGAAAGAGATGGAGGCTTGTTAATGTGTATGAGGGTTAGGGTTTTTTAATATGTATGTATTTTATATTTTCAAAACAAACCCTCATGTTTCAAACAAAGTTTAAAATGAGTTTAAAGGTTTTTATAAAATAAAAGTTTACAAAACTAATACAACTCGAGACCCGAATTTGACAAATGTCACAATGGTTTTCAGTCTTGGAACTTTTTTTAACAACCAACAAATAAAGCTTGACTACCAGGGTAATCTAATGACAACAAGGCAACTCTATACACCTGCGATCATAGACAACACTAGGTAGCCAAAACCCACCATCACTTGTTCTGGGGGAAACCCGTTGTTCGAAGGCCTATTGCGGTAAAACCTTATTAGGGTCGGATTCAAACTTAAAACCCTACTATCTACATCTCAATCTTCACTTCACTTCCCCTACTATTAAAAGGAAATTAATATTGATATTGTTTTTAGTCTAATACACTCCTTTTTTTTCTATTTTAAGATTATGCTATTTTTATTATATATTAGTTAACATCAAAGTTTAACTAAAGGGAAATTATTATTGATACATTGTTTACATTTTACCAAATAAAAAGGTAATGGTCAGGTGACGTTGACAGCTTGACATGATAAATTGGTCCATCTTGAAGTTATATATCTTCACTTGTACGTATAGCCATAGGTCCATAAGGACCATAACGATATAATAAAATTTATTATGACCCTAAGCCAAATAATATTTTTTATTTATGAAATGAGCCAATTTTGAGGTATCTTTTGGGCCCAAATCGGTTCGGCGGACCAGTCGGAGGTTGTTTCTAGATTATATTTAAAACATGTGCTTGTTTGGGATTTTGATTTAGTTTTATATATCACACATACCGAGCTACATCTAGATAATGGGTAAGCGAGCAACAAGCTGCGTCATTATCCTCTTTTAAATCGCAAAGTCTAAATCCTTGGTTCCTCGAGCTCTGTTAGTCACTGTGAACTATCTTCTCCACCCGCTCTAAAAAATGTTAACACCGACCCCTGTGAGATATCTGGCTTGAAATGATAAAATAAATCTACAAGGAGATACCTGAACTTTTGGTGTTTGGTGAGAAGACAAAAGAAAGTATATACTTGTTTATCCTTTTAACTTTATGTAATAGTATTTCCAAAGCCTGGTCAATACCTAAGAGTAGAGTCTGAACACATCAGAAGTCTACAACACATAAAAGATTATTACTATTTTATTTGATATATTAGTAACATTATTTATAAGAGGCTTTTTTTCTATTAAGTTCACAAAAATATATTTCATTTACGGTATACCACGTTACTTTTAAATTGATTATAAATATTTGTAAATAAAGAAGTAATAAAAGAAGCCTAATGTAAAAAAAGTTAATTATGAGCATCTCCATTCAAAGGTTTTGCCACCACAAACAACGAAAGAGTGCATCGACTAGCGGTTTGGAAGGTTACAATTTCAAATCGTTCTCAAGAAATTTTAAAACAATTTAAAATATAAGATCATGAAAGTTACAATTCAGACTCGTTCTCGAGCAACTTTTATTATGTAACCCGACTTGAATTGGACCGAAAAATACTAATATTTAGCGACAGACAACCGAGCAAAAATTTCCGACCCCGTGAGAAAAATTCATGGGTCCGTTACTGGACAGGTTGTAAGTGATGATTCACATGTCGGGTGAACATTTCCCACATTGTGGTGAAGTTGGGTTATGGTGATCCAAGGTGGCAGGGCCAACCTGGACGCCATGCAACCCTCGGTAGCTGTTTAGGGCTCATTATTGGTGAGAGCACGAAATTTTAAAAAGTATAAGTGTAAAAAACATCATAAATAAATGAAACTCGCAATCAAATTTTAAGCTATTGCTTTTCTCAAAACAAAATGATACCATAACAAGACCAAATAATTATGATAGTCCGATTGTTTAAATAACAACCAATGGGTCTGGATAATACAAGATAACCAAATACGAGGCTTAGAAAATGATTTGTTCATTTTTATAAAATTGGAGATCATAAGAAGTCTGAGAGTTAGGACGGGCACATCTGAACTTTTTTTTATATATATATATATAAGAGCCATTTTTTTAATGTTTGTATGGAACACCTAAAATTTTAAAGACGGTTGTAAAAGATGGTGACTGATGATGATGAAGAAGGAACGGACGATGCCACCTGTATTTTTTATTTTTTCTTACT
>NW_027500867.1:0-77178 GCF_021521415.1 Bidens hawaiensis
TAGACGTTTTTCCCATTGATAAAACTTAATTTCACAGTTTCGTCCAGTCTTCTTAAATTAAGTCTTTTAAGTTAACTAAATTAAGTTAGGTTAAATATTTGATAATATAAAAATTATTTAAAATATATTATTCTTAGGTGAGTCTTATTTAGGGTTAAGTATTAAGTAAGTTTTCACGTGTCCTTGTGTTCGACACTCGGACTTTCTTAGTGCTATACTATTAGTGATCGGTACACTTGCCGTTTTGTGTTGCTTCTTTAGGAATTTTGTTTAATAAATTTAAAGCTTAGTTTTGAGAGCATCATCAGACACACATCAAGTTTTTGGCGCTGTTGCCGGGGACACGGTTAGAGGCGTAGTAAGAACGACTCGAGTTAGGACTTGCCTTGTTTACTACTTGTTTTTCTTACTTGTTTTGTTTGTTAGTTTAAAATAGTTTAGCTAATTTTAGTTTATTTTGTTGATTTTAATAGTTGTATGCGACGTACTCGATCTCTAGGAGCACCAGAAACCGAAGGATTTTCCGAACCAGAGAGAGAGCTTCGTGAGAGATGTCGTACAAAACCGTCTTCCAGTTCATCTACGTCTGTCGGTAATACATTCTCTTCTCCTACTTTTTCAGAACCTGTCATTAGGGATAGGATTATGGGCGACGCGAATCCACCACTTACGAGGACAGTTGCAGACCGGGCCCGTCCGGTCGATG
Organism: Bidens hawaiensis; assembly: GCF_021521415.1. NCBI lineage: Eukaryota > Viridiplantae > Streptophyta > Magnoliopsida > Asterales > Asteraceae > Bidens > Bidens hawaiensis. The sequence continues at coordinate 707 of NW_027500867.1, forward strand.
CTGGCGCAAGATCTAGCATTTCTCCACCAGCTATAGGAGTTCAAACGACTTGGCAGATTCCATCTAATGTTTTGAACACGATTGCTCATTCTGCTCAATTTCACGGGTTGCTCCATGAGAACCCACATGCTCATATCACTCGCATCACACGAATTTGCGACACGTTTCATCTTGCCTGCGTATCCGAAGACGCCATGAAACTCCGAATCTTTCCGTTCTCACTCGTTGATCATGCGATTGTGTGGCTTGAGTCCCTCCCACAGGGATCCATTGCTACTTGGGCTGCCATGCAGACCCAATTTCTCGAAAAATACGATCCTCCGGCTAAGGCCGCTCGTTTGCGTAACCAGATCCATTCTTTCCAGATGGAGGACACCGAGAGTTTCTACGAGGCGTGGGAGAGATTTAAAAATCTACTTGCTTTATGTTCGAACCACGGCCTACAAGACTGGGAAGTTGTTGAGAAGTTCTACAACAGAGTGACGTACGCGACTCAGAGTATGCTCGACACGGCTGCGGGAGGTAACTTATTGACGACGAAGGATACTGATGAGTGCATTGATCTGTTCAACGGGTTAGCCATGAGTGGATACCAGCGACCACCAGCTAAGAGTACTAAAACCATCGACTCCTTATCACGCGGCATGCATTCAGTCGATACGAGCACCACACCGGTAGCACAAGTTGAGGCATTAGAAAAGATAGTGAAGGACCTGCAGGTGAAAAGTAAGTTATGTGAGATCTGTACAGGGGAGCATGATACCGTTCAGTGCCCCGTAGGTTTCCAGGAGGAGGCAATCGACTTCGTTAATAATCCAAACCGAAATCAAAACTCTTTCAATTCTTATAATTCGAGGTGGAGAGGTAACCAAAATTCCAACTGGAGTAACGAAAATCAGTCCGGCTTCCAGCAACGTCAGAGACTATTCTAGGATTCCGGTGAGGGAACGAGTAGTGGGGAGAATAAGCCCACGTTAGAGGAGACGATGGCACAGCAGACACAGATGTTGTCGCAACACATGACTCGAGAGGACTCCCGTCACAAAGAAACTCAAGAGAAATTTCGAGAGCACTAGTCATTCATGAGAAACCAAGGAGTGTCAATTCAAAATCTTGAGCGTCAGATGGGAGAGATAGCAAGTCGTCTAAATGAGAGGTCGCCAAGTACACTTCCAAGTAACACTGAAAAAATCCGAAGGCGTTCGCGAAGGTTGTGATGACGAGGAGCGGTGCTGGGGCACGTAGCGAGCCCGTGATTCAGGAAGCGGCGAGAGGAGTCGTTAACGAACCTGCGGTAGATGTAGAGGAGCAGGTAGACGAGGAGATTCAGTTGGAGTCTCCACCGACCAAGGTGCATCAGAGGCACAACCCCGGAAGTACAGCAAAGGCCGAGAATCAGCCATTACCCAGCACACCACGGAGAGTCTACAAACCTAGACTCCCATATCCCTGGAGAGTCCGTAGGGATAGAGACGAGGAGCAGAACTCAAAATTTCTTGATCTTCTGAAGCAACTTCAACTTAATATTCCATTCCTTGAGGCACTTACGCAAATGCCCAAATATGCAAAGTTTCTTAAGGATATTCTCTTGAACAAAGAGAAGTTAGCCGAAGTCTCTTCCATTCCCCTGAGTGTTGGTTGCTCTGCAGTCTTGCAGAGAAAGTTACCAGAAAAGATGTCCGATCCTGGGAGTTTCACGATTCCCTGCATCTTGAGTGATAATACTGTTGTTCATGCGCTGGCGGATCTTGGTGCCAGTATTAATCTCATGTCGTATTCCGTGTATCGCAAGTTGGGTCTAGGTGAATCGAGGCCTACCCATATGAGTATCCAGCTTGCTGATCGTTCTGTGAAATACCCCCGAGGGGTGGTCGAGAACATGCTTGTTCGTGTCGACAAGTTCATCTTCTCGGTGGACTTTGTCATCCTGGAGATGAACGATGACGATAGTGTCCCACTTATCTTGGGCCGACCATTCCTTGCCACTGCACAGGCGTTGATCGACGTCTGCGAGGGTAAATTAATCTTAAGAGTTGGGGATGAGAAAGTCACTTTTGACGTTCGACAGTCACTGAAACACCCCAAGTCTGCTGATGACTCCTTATACTTCATTGATACCATCATGGAGCATGTCGGGGAGTTTCTCAGTGAAATCTGTGGAGGATCTGCCTCCGACACCCAGATTCTCAATAGGGGGATTCCAGAGATTGAGATGGTTGCCGTACCTAATCAGTTCTTAGATGACGACACCGAGTCGCATATCCCTGAATCTGGCGTGTCTACTAAGATGGTACGAGATGATCCTATAGACCGACCTTCGGTTGAGAGTCCTCCTTCTTCCTTAGAGCTTAAGGATTTGCCTTCCCACCTTGAGTATACATTTTTAGATGAAGAGAGGAAGCTGCCGGTTATCATTGCATCTTCTTTGACGGAGGTCGAGAAGGAGAAGTTGTTGAGGGTGCTACGCGAGCACAAAGAGGCTATTGCATGGAAGATTATCGACATCAAGGGTATTAACCCTTCGTTTTGCACTCATAAAATCCTCATGGGGGAAAATTTCAAAACTGTCGTTCAGCCGCAACGGCGGCTTAATCCGAAAATGCAAGAGGTCGTAAAGAAGGAGATCATTAAACTCCTTGATGCGGGGATCATTTTCCCCATTTCTGATAGTTCTTGGGTGAGTCCAGTCCAGGTGGTTCCTAAAAAGGTTGGCATGACTGTCTTCACCAACGAGAGGAACGAACTTATTCCCACTAGGACTGTGACGGGATGGCGAGTCTGCATCGACTATCGCAGACTGAATGATGCCACCAGGAAAGACCACTTTTCGTTACCCTTCATTGATCAAATGTTAGAGCGTTTAGCAGGTCAGCAGTACTACTGCTTCTTAGATGGTTTCTCCGGGTACTTCAAGGTTCCGATAGCTCCCGACGACCAGGAGAAAACCACTTTTACCTACCCTTACGGAATGTTTGCCTATAAACGTATGCCGTTCGGACTATATAACACTCCGGCCACATTCCAGAGGTGTATGGTGGCCATTTTCCATGATATGATCGAGGACTCCATGGAGGTGTTCTTGGACGACTTTTCCGTATTTGGGAGTTCTTTCGATCATTGTTTGTCTAATCTTGAGAGGATTATGTCCCGCTGTGTCGAAACCAACATAGTCCTTAACTGGGAGAAGTGTCATTTCATGGTTCGAGAGGGCATTGTTCTGGGTCATCGGATCTCAAGTGCGGGGATAGAGGTTGACCGGGAAAAGGTCGAGACCATTTCTAATCTTCCCCCGCCAACTTCTGTTAGATCCATTCGTAGCTTTTTAGGTCATGGCGTCTACCGTCGGTTCAATAAAGATTTTTCTAAAATCCCGAGACCCATGACCAAACTTTTGGAGAAGGATGCTCCATTTTTTTTTCTGAGCAGTGTATCGAGGTGTTTGATCTTCTAAAAGACAAAATCGTTAACGCCCCGATCATGGTTGCTCCCAACTGGTCGTTACCATTCGAGTTGATGTGTGACGCGAGCGACTTCGCAGTCGGAGCGGTTCTTGGTCAACGGAAGGATAAACACTTCCATCCGATCTACTATGCGAGCCGGACCTTAAATGGCGCACAGGAAAGCTATACCACCACCGAAAAAGAGCTTTTAGCAGTGGTGTTCGCTTTCGATAAATTTAGGTCCTATCTAGTTCTGTCCAAGACGATTGTTTATACGGATCATGCCGCTATTCGATATCTCTTCAACAAGCAGGATGCTAAGCCTCGTCTTATCCGATGGATCCTGTTGCTTCAAGAGTTTGATATGGAGATCCGTGATAAAAAGGGGGCCGAGAATGTGGCGGCCGATTATCTTTCACGTCTAGAAGGAGTTGATTTAGGAAATTCGGGGATCAGGATCGACGATCGTTTTCCGACGAAGAGTCTGATGTTTGTTACGGCGCAAGAGGAAGGTTTTCCCTGGTTTGTTGATTTCGCGAACTATCTCACTGACGGGTACCTCCCGAAGATGCCTTACCAGCAAAAAAAGAAATTCTTTGCTGACATCAAATTTTACCTTTGGGACGACCCATATCTTTTCCGCATTGGTGCTGATCAGCTTATTAGACGGTGTGTAGATCTCAAGGAAGGATGGCAAATTTTGAGCCATTGTCATGTGAGACCGACAGGAGGTCACCACGGTGTGAGTTCTACGGTGAAGAAAGTCTTTGATTCTGGTTTTTACTGTCCGTCTATTTTTAAGGATGCTCATCTGTTCTTTAAGAGTTGTGATCGTTGCCAGAGTGTCGGCAACATTTCTTCACGAAACTAAATGCCCTAGAATGCCATTCAAGTTTGTGAGGTTTTTGATATTTGGGGTATTGATTTCATGGGAACGTTTCCATCTTCGCTTGGAAACAAGTGCATACTCGTGGCCGCCGATTACGTGTCAAAGTGGGTTGAGGCCAAAGCTCTACCCACGAATGATGCCCGAGTGGTAGTCCATTTTCTAAAAAGTCTATTTGCTCGTTTGAGTCCCGAAAGCCTTGATCAGTGATCGAGGTACTCACTTTTGCAACTCGCAGATGGATAAGGCGTTGCGGTGTTATGGGGTCACCCATCGGCTTGCGACCGCCTACCACCCACAGACTAGTGGGCAAGTAGAAGTGAGTAATCGGGGAATCAAACGTATTTTCGAGAAACGGTTGGTTCAAATCGTCAGGATTGGTCCGACAAATTAGATGACACTCTGTGGGCCTTCCGTACTGCCTACAAGACTCCGACTGGTTCCACACCATTTCGGATGATTTATGGGAAGGCCTGTCATCTTCCTGTTGAGTTGGAACACCGCGCTTCATGGGCCCTCCAGAGGGTAAATCTTGATTTATCTACCGTAGAGGGTAATCGTTTCCATCAATTACACGAGTTAGAGGAGCTCCGGGATCACGCATATGCTCAATCATTTAGGTATAAGGAGCATATGCAGGAACTGTATGATAGAAAGTTGAAGGGTGATAAGCAGTTAAGTGCGGGAATAAGGTCTTACTATATAATTCCCGGTTGAGGTTATTCCCGAGAAAGTTGAAATCCCGATGGTCGGAACAGTTCATGGTCACTGAGGTTTTCCCGTAAGGCACGATTGAGATACAAGCTCAAAGCGGGAAGTTTAAGGTGAACTGTCATAGATTGAAACACTACGTAGGCAAGCCGATAACTGATCAGACAGTCGAGGTGTTCTACATTGACTCATTCATTTAGGTATAAGGAGCATATGCAGGAACTGTATGATAGAAAGTTGAAGGGTGATAAGCAGTTAAGTGCGGGAATAAGGTCTTACTATATAATTCCCGGTTGAGGTTATTCCCGAGAAAGTTGAAATCCCGATGGTCGGAACAGTTCACGGTCACTGAGGTTTTCCCGTAAGGCACGATTGAGATACAAGATCAAAGCGGGAAGTTTAAGGTGAACTGTCATAGATTGAAACACTACGTAGGCAAGCCGATAACTGATCAGACAGTCGAGGTGTTCTACATTGACTCATTCACCGAGGCATAGACGTGATGGATGCATCACTCGGGAGACAGCCCAAGTTGTAGAGTTTGTATTACGAATTTCTTTATTCTCTGTTTTTATTTGTTTTATTTTTATTTATAAAAAATTCCAAAATTCAAAAAAATTAAATATTTAATAAAAAATCAAAAAACACAAAAATATGTTTATTGCTTATGTTTTTGTTTTCTGTTTTGTACGCCGCTACATGCGAGCGAGTTTGAGTTATTGTAGGTATTATTATGCGCATGGTAGCTCTGATGGCGTTTTGGAAATGGTTCACCCGAGGTCGCGGCCGCGAATGAAATGCTATACGGTCGTTCGTTTAATTGATAAACAGCTGATGAAGAATCTGCATCTAAACCAGGGGAGTAACCCGTTCTCTATTTTACTTTTTGCATTTTAAGTTTTAATTTTATTTTTTAGTTTTTATTTTCTTTTTTATTTCTTTTCTTTGTTCTCATCGAGGACGAGTTCGTTCTAAGTGTGGGGATGAGAATTTATTTTACTTGTTGAAAAAAAAAAGAAAAGAAAAAATTTGTCCCTTGTTTTTAGTTTCTTTTGCGTTAAAGTGGGAGATGATGATATTTATCGGAAATCGGTTTTTCAAACTACTAATAATATGAGATAAATAAAAGAAAACACACTTAACTTGGGATGTGTCGGTAGGCTCAACCTTGAAAATGAAAGGGCAAATTTCATAAAATGGTTAAAACGAAAATCTTTTGTGGGTAAAGCGTTTTGTCCGTGGAAAATAAGCAATGAAAGGTCGGGCCATACTCAAGCCTCAAATTTTGGTATGAAAAAGTGGAAGTATCATGAATTTTAAAAATTTGAATACGTTATCATATGATGCTTGGGTAGGTTTAACGTTAGAGTATGCCGTGTAGCCTGTGATATAAATATTAAACTGCTAGTTTAGTGTTTTACACCTCATTGGCGTATGGTTTTATAACCTTAAATTCTGTATTGATGGGATGCTTCGGGTCCGGAGACCATGGGTCTGTATGCAATCTATTCATCTGGGTATTCACAATTCCTAAGTGGGGTTCTGGATATTTAAAATAAAGCCAAAGAGCAAACCCTTATAAGTCTATAAACATGATCACAAAAGTACAAAAGTACAAATACACTACAGACTTGATCATCCACGCTGTTAGCCATGTGGGGTCCCCTTGCTCGCGTCTAATTACCATTAAGAAACGGACCACAAGGGACACGCTACCTGTAAGCCCTACAGATGAAATTTTGCATACTCACCTATGGTGATGGTTTCGGGGTATTTCTTGATAACGGGGGTATGCCATGTTATGGGAACACTAGCTATTAATTAATTGAACCTTAATCGTATCTAATGGCTTCTTGGTAGACTTTAATGCTTAATCTTAGGTGGATAAACAATACCCTTGATCGTCTTAACTATTCATAAAAAAATTAGAGCAACAAAAGTTTTAAATCTGCTAACTTTGAGGTTTAAGTCAAGTTGGGGTAGTCTGGTCCGGTAAAAGCTGAAAATAAGCGGGTCTTAATTGTGTAAACCACTTAGTAATATTATTGTCAGATCTTATTTGTCCCGGTAAAGATTAAGGCATGGGTTTAAGTGGACAACCATATCGGTGATCGCGGTTTTTGCGTTCTTCTAAGCTTCAAAAAATTAACCTATATGTTTATAAGACTGTATTTTCCGATTCTGATCCAACTGCTTTAGACTTTTTCAGGGACGAAAAAGACTTAAGTGTGGGGATGTTTGATGTGTTGTAAAACACACTTACTTTCCTTATCATTTTATCATGTTTTACATACTTTATTAGTATAATTATTAAGATTTATGGTTTGATTATGCTTGATTTTACAAAGTTGAATGTTTACTTGTAGGTTTTGAAAGTTGATGGAAAAAGAGTGAAATTTGAAGAGTTTAGGGGCTTAATTGGTCAACTTTCAATACTACAACTCAAGGCCCGACCCAAGCCCACAAATTAGAGCCTTTCATGCCTTATTATATTAATTAAAAGAAACAAAATAAAAAAACCCTAAACTGGCCACAACTTGCGATCGGAAGAGGAGCAAAGCAAAAAAAAAGAATTAAAGTTTGTTGGTATTTTGGACGGCTAGAACATCTAGGAGACAAAGTTGATTTAATTGTTATTTGGCTGGGATATTACCTCACGTGGAGCTGCTCAACAACAATCAAATATAATTAACAACCAAAACCAAAGTAAAAGATTATAACCAGCCCCTAAGTCCGATCGGCAGCAGCAAAGGGAGAAAGAAAAAGTGTCGTGCTAGCTAGTTGGCAGCTAGGAAAAGAAGAGGCTCGTTGAGGAAAATTTTGGATAGCAGCTCAGGTAGATATTCATCATTAATCTCAGCCCCAAATTGGTAGTAAAACATCATAAACTTTGTGTTTCTATTCAAGATACATAACTAGTTGAACTTGATCTTTTACTTGAATAGTTTTGCAATTGATTTGACGTTTGACTTGTGCTTGATTGTTCTTGATTATTGAATGAGTTTGGTTATGTTTTGGTTGAGTTATTTGATGTTTACTTTGATGTATATCTGCTGTCCAAAATCAATAAGTGGCTAAAGTAGTTAGTTCTTCCTAGGTTAGGGTTTAGTAAGTAGTTTGGATTGTTGATGATCATGGCTTAAATTGTTAATGTAAAGTTTTGTTTAACATTGAATTAGGTTGTGTTTAGTGGCTGTGTTTTGATTAATAATACTCAATTACCTCTTGCTTTGATTGATTGAATCGGTTGTAGTTGTTTTTAGCTTGTTTGAACTCTTTACTTTGTGTTTAGAGATTGTTTACGGAGTGTACAACCATAGGGTTAATTTTGGTATATTAATTAGTTAAAATCAGCGGGTAGACACCTTCCTTGAGACCGAGAGGTGATAGGATTAAACTCGTCTCATAGCTTTTACTTGTTAGGATTAGGATCGCGCGAGAGTGGGTTTGGTTCTTGTCGGGTTTGGGTTTGTGAGCGATTAGTTGACCTAGTTTAAGTTAAAATAAATTTTTCCTCTATCCTTTTTGCGTGGTATTCGTCTCCATTAGGGTAGTGTGTCGGTGAGACCGAGAGGAGAGTCGGCATTAGAGCACGTTAACAATTTGTCATCCGGTTTTGTTCTTAAAATCAATTAAGGGTAGCTTAGAGTTTGTTAGTGAGACCGAGAGGTAATCTAGCTTCCTGAGTGAACCTTAGTTGTGTCATCCTTAGATACCGGTGTTGTGAGATTCTACAATCCATTCCCTTATTATACCTTCAATAGGATTCTTACCTAGGTAGACGTTTTTCCCATTGATAAAACTTATTTTCACAGTTTTGTCCAGTTTTCTTAAATTAAGTCTTTTAAGTTAACTAAATTAAGTTAGGTTAAATATTTGATAATATAAAAATTATTTAAAATATATTATTCTTAGGTGAGTCTTATTTAGGGTTAAGTATTAAGTACGTTTTCACGTGTCCTTGTGTTCGACAATCGAACTTCCTTAGTGCTATACTATTAGTGATCGGTACACTTGCCGGTTTTGTGTGGCTTCTTTAGGAATTTCGTTTAATAAATTTAAAGCTTAGTTGTGAGAGAATCATCAGACACATCAATTCTCTTATTCCGGAAGCTTCTCTTCTTTAATTCTCTATATTTCAAGTAATCCTCTATCCATTTCTTCCTTTTATTTTCAGTATGGATCCATGTCTACCGATAGTTGGTTTTCAAACTCGTCCGTAGATATGAAAAGTCAAGGGTTACTGCAAAACCCTTCGTTGGAAATTTGGAAATTCACAGACCCCGAGATTGACCAAATAGCATCCTCTTTCCCTTCCAATATCGTATTCAGACCCAATGATTCATCAACCCCAAGCGACATATCCTCAAAGGTATGGGTCTGTTTTTATGGCCTGTCCTTTCCTGCTTGGTTACTCGTACCCATTCCCGGAGTTTACCTAGAGGTTCTTCACCCTTACCGGCATTAGCTACGTCCAGGCTATGCCGATGATATGGCGAGCATTATTGACCCTTGAAGAAATCATATCCGACCATGACCTTGAGTTTGGACTCTCCGAATTGTAATACATATATTCTCTGTACACCCATGGTTCCACTCCTTTCCTACTCAAATCCAAGCCTCACAAGCCTATTCCACTCGACAAAGTTACACAAAGCGATTCTCATTGGAAGAATCAGTTTTTCTTTGTCAAACGAGATTCCATTCCAAACGGAATTACCCTTCCTACCAAGTGCATTAGGCGGGGTAGGGTTTCTGTATTTATTGTTGCTTATTGATCAAGGTTGAATACTAATTTGTTTCTTTCTTTGGCACAGTTGACAACTTCGCACATCTGGCAAAGCTTCCAGGAACCAAAGAGAGAGTAGCCACATTCCTCGCGTTGAGTCCAACATTCCGGACTTTCAAGATCAGGATCCCTGATTCTGATTCAGAAGCTGAACAGTCAGACATCGCACCTCAAAGCAATATGTCAAGTAAGTATATTTATAAAGATAGGTATATTGATTTTGTATGGTAAATAATGAAAAACTTATTTGTTTTGTTATGTTTTGAAGACATAACCAAGTCTGACAACAAGCTTGCTGCCCAATTCTCTCTAGATGACATATACCACTTGATTTCTCCAAAGATGGTTAAGAAAGAATCCTCCAAATCCACCCCTGCTCCTAGCCCTCACACAGTGACTACCAGAGCTAAAGCTCAGTCTAGGAAGAAGAGGAAGCTACCAGAACCGCAAGCCGAAATTCAGGATGTTGAGAAGCATCTTCATAAAGGGGTCAATTAGATGGTTACTCAGGTAAGGATCATTTATTCTTCTTGTCAGTCTTGTTATATACTTGTTGTGGACCAAAGCTTGTGACTTATAAGGCATTCAAGGCTTCCACTCCTACTACGGTTCAGTCATCAAAGACCTCAAGGATACCTTGACGGGGATGAGGACTCTCGCTGCTGCCAAGGATAAAGAAGTTGCTAAGCTCACGAAGTAGAAGAAACAGGCTGACTTCGAAGTCCATGCTATGGAAATGAAGATGAAGGACTAGATCAAGGCGGCAACTGACGAAGCCAAGATGTCTGCGACAAAGCTTATTTGCAGGCAAGGATCCTGGTCGTATCTGAGGCGAATGATCCTTCATTTGACAGGGCTAACTGGGAGGTGGATGAATGGAAGAAATATCTGGCTATGTTGGGAGCAGCAGAGGACGAGGAGGATGCCGGCGAAGGAAGCAAAGCTGCAGATGAAAGTGAACCCGGAACGAGTGGTGTGAAGGATGCAGGTGATAAGGATGAGGGAAATGAGACAGCAACGGATGGGGATGCTGTGGAAACGGGCAATGAAGGATGATAAAGACAAGGCCAGAGCCCGTTTTTTATTTTGTTGATGTTTTCAGGACATTTGTTCATGTACTTTAAGACAATAGTAATCTAGGATAAAGGATCTATGATCCTTAAGATAATTATCAGGGGTAGCAAAGGTGGAGGGATCCTCTGTTTGTGGGGATGAAGCCTTTGTTGCCCTGTTTTTATTTTCTTGCACTTGGTTGAAATGTTAGTAACAACTTACTTTAACCTGGATGGATGGTCCATGTTTAAATGGTGAAGTCCGGGTTAGCTTTTGGTAATTTTAAGTAAGTTTAATAAATAATATCTTTTTAACAATCTTTTAATTGTCTATTATTCCGAATTCATGTCTGTTATAGTTTAAGTCTTGTTGAAAGCTCTAAGAAATATTCTTGAATAAAAGGTTTCAAGAACAGAATATCCTTGTAAAAACGTATATTAAGGATCTTAAATACTAACAAGAAAGAGTTAATAAAAGATTTTATCTAAGTAAATATAAATTGATAAATAGAAATCATACCCTACGATCTAATCAGATCTAAGTTACCATAAGGATTGAACCTTTTGTATTCTTTGCAAAAATAAGTTAAGGATTTTGAATCCATAGATGTTGATCTTTCTGTGATCCTTGAAATCGAACTTAGGATACCTGATGCAAATAACTTAAGATATTAACATGGAATAACCCAACAAATTGGGGACAAGCCCATAAAATAAACTAGGGACAAGCCTGTGCAACTGGGGACAAGCCCGTATAACTGGGGACAAGCCCAAATAACCTGGGGACAAGCCCAAAAACTGGGGACAAGCCCAAACTGGGGACTGGCCCAAAGATATGGATGTTAACTGAGGACTCGCCCAAACCGGGATTTAGCCCAAACGTGAGTGACGTGAAAACGCCAAAACCTTAGCTAACATGAAAATTTTAGAAACCTTTGTCTTGAGATAACATGAAAATGTTATAAACCGTTAGTATGGTACGTCTACCATAAATTGTAGGATCCTCCATATAGCCGAAGACAACGAAATTGTCAGCCACTAAGGGTGTACTGGTCCTGCTACCCCGGACTATACATTGGATAGCGTGCGCTCCAGGCGAGAGTGTAGAAACTCTAATTTATAAGAAAGGTGAAAACCTTTAAACCTTAGAAGATAAGACCATCGTGGTTCATACCTTAATCGTGGGCTAGGCCAAGGGAAATAGTAAAATACCTTAAATGTGGGCCAACCTCATGATCATTGAATCTCTTACTAGTATCCTGCATTTTTATTAATAACTTGGAAAAAATAAACGTTAAAAATATATTATCCTTAAATCAATAAGGAATTAAAAGGAATAAGTGATCACATAGATATTACCAATTTTAGGATCCTTGATCCTATAAGGATACTCTAACCTCGTAGAATTCTGGATCCTGATCAGAAAAAGTACTTCTTGAGATGGATAGCATTCTATGCTCTTGGTAACCTGTTGTCTTCCATAGTGAGCAAATTGTCTGCCCCCTTTCCTTCCTCCGATTCGAACAGATAAGGACCTTCCCACTTAGGTGCTGACGTGAGGTCGAAGACTCACTCAAAAATAAACCAAATACAACTAGTTAGATAGCGGTAAGTGTGTATCGAACACAGGGAGTTTGTGGAAAATATGTTACTAAGTAGCTTTGTAATTAATCTATATTAAACTAAATGAAGAAAATAAACTCAAGTATTGTGTTCGTTGATTTGATTAACAATAAAGAACTTAAAGCAAATAAACAAGTTTTTAAGCAATATGAGAAAATATGTCTTCCATCGGTTTCAGATTTCCATGAATGTTACAATTAATGTTTAATTGAGTTTGTGTTTATGTAAACGATTGCGATAATTGAAGATCAAATACCTGGATTATATAATCCAAGGTAACCACTCAAAAACCAATTAGTTTATCCTAACCTAAATCCCTCCCGATTAATCTCGATTACTTAAATTGTCATCCCCTCAATTATAATTGTCATACGAATTAAAAAAAGTATCTAATAATTACCACACTTACAATTGATAAATGATCTCCAAAAATCTCCCTTGGGTCGCCACTTGATGAAAAGATGTGATAATGATATGAAAAGCCGTCCAAAACTATAAGTTATAATGGCAGTTACGTTCCTGTGTCGTGCTCACCGTAAGCTACGGTGGCCACCGTAGCTTACTGTGGCTTCCAAAAACCTGACGGTGGCTAACAACTGCCTTACGGCAGTTGTTTGTCTTCAGACTCCACCGTAGCTTACGGTGGCTACCATAAGCTACTGTGGCTTTAAACAATCCTTCCTTCTTTTCGTCATAACTTCTTCATTCCAAGTCCGTTTTCACCGTTTTCGCCCACATTCTCGTAATTCCATTTTCTAGCTTTTCCTACCTGCCATTATATGACTAAACATAGTTATCTTATTCAACGGGATAAATCGATTAAACGCATGAATATTAACAAACTTAAACCACTTATGGGTTGTACGATGGACCACCCGTCACATTCCCACACTTACTCGTTGCTTGCCCTCAAGCAACACCTCAAACAACAATTTTTTTATTATTTTCTACTTGTAGCCACCAATCTTAGCACAAATCCGATTCAGTTACGGTCCCAAGTCATACCCTATTCCTTTATTTTTATCGGTTGCACTAGTTTACTTGACGTTCCATTTAAACCGAAGATTTCTAATCAAACCTAACATGTTTTCGGTTTTTACCTATACATAACACACATTTACACATTAACCTCTTCTTGGTGATCATGCATACATTTTCATATTTACTCAATTCTCCTCGCATATGCTTGTACAATCATCAAATCTCCACCTGATGTAAATGCTTTGACATGAATGCATATCAAGAGGGCTTAAAACGGGTTATAATGGGGCCAAGTGTAAGGGTATGGAATGGAATATTGAAAGTTGCTCAAGTGATCCGATCTTACTTATTACAAACAAACTAAATAAACAATGAAATAAACAACTATATACATCACTAACATCATCATTTTTGCATCAATTTTTTTTTGAACTAATATAATACTTGAACATTGCATACTTAAACTTTGCAACTCTAATACAATCTTTTTTTTCTTTTTTTTTCTTGTAAGCATGATAAACATAATGCTTAACATATCTAATTGAAAAATACTAAAACAATTACATAAAAACCTATTAAGTCGGATCGTTTCGCAATATAACACCGGGGTTGATTAAATAAAAGAATAGGCCCAATAAAGTTTTCTAAAGGAACCAACCCCCCGCCCCTCTCATATCCACGCTCATATATGTAATGTATGAGGCCCAACCCCCCAAAACCTACACTCTCTCTCATCCAGACGAGGTTTAACCTAAGTGCCTCTATCACTTTTGCACTCATGCCACGCTGAGATCTCGAAATGCACTAATTGTATAAGTTCTATCGGACAATATCAACCATTTCACCAATCCTTGCTTTCTCAATTTTCAAGTGTAAACGAACGTGTTATGCAAGTTATTATACCGAAAGCATGCTAATCTTGGTTAGAAAACTACATAATCTCCTTTTTTTAAAACAACTAGGCACATGTTATTTAGAGAATTGTGACCATGAAAAGGGACCAAAACTTTACCCCGCCATCTTACCAATTTCCGATTTCTTTAAACACATTTTCTATAATTTTTCTTTTAATTTTTCTGATTTTTTAATTATTTTTTTATTTTTATTTATTTATTTATTTATTTTTAGATCAAATGAAATTTTTCAAAACAAACAAATTTTCCGTCATTCCCACAATTGGGATACATTGTCCCCAATGTACGGTTTTGAGGAAAAATGAAAATAAGCCACGTCATAAACACAACCTTCTTTCAACACAACCCTTAATACTTAATCAATAGTATTTTTGCCCACCAACCATCCACCCAAAAACAAATAAAAACACAAAGATAAAAACTTATACAATAATATACAGAATCGTGTTCACCTGGTAACACAAGATTCCATCAGAAGAAAGGCGGTCGGCCGACCCGAAGATGGATGTCATCACATCATTAAATTCACCGAATCCAAATGTGCCTTGATCATCACCACCTTGCTCGCCTCATTGCTGTTGCGAGGTGCCTTGACTGGATCCTTGATTTGGGTCCACCCACATGGAATGATGCAATGGTGGTGTCGGGTATGACACACTACCATCATACGGTGGCAAAGTGGTGTAATCCATAAATGGCGGGTCGGCCACAACCGGCTGTCCCACATGCCACGCGTCATGCATCCGTCGCTAACGATCATCAAGTTATTAGTTATTCATGTCATTCTCAAAGGCATATGCATGGGTTCGGTTTCACTGCTCTTGTCGATCATAATTTTGCTTTAATGCTCTTTCCATACTTGCCCCCATGAAAGTTTGTTGACCAAAAATGGTTTGGGAAGATTCGGACCAATTCCCAAACGTAGGCGGTCTTTGTCTTTCTACCACCTCTTGCATCATTCCTTGATAAGCCCAGTTTGAATCATATGGCCTTTATGCATAGTTAAATGCACTTCCCACATAACCCGACTGCATCCCCGGTTCCCTTCCATCCCAAATCGGTCCCGCTTTATCCGTTTCCATGTGAGCTACATTTGGATAATCTTGATACGCCTCATCACCCCTTACCTCATCTTCACTTTCCGAGTCATCCGCTTCACCGGCATTCAATGGTCTTGCATCTTCCTTTAATACTCTCAATCTCCTCCCATCACTTTTAAATTTATGGTACCGTTTGGATTTTGAGTATACCCAACCGGACCCCAAATGTGTGATGTCGAAAGGTTTGAACTTTTTGTAAGACCCCTTATCACCTACACCAATTGCCCCGTATTTCTTTAACAATGCAGTGATCAATCGACAGTGAGGTATGATTTTTCTATCCACACTGTTTCGGCTTATCCATATGTTACTCATTACTAAAAAACGGTATGAAATAAGCAGTGATCCATGTAACATTGTGTATAATATTGGAACTTCGGGATATCGTACCTCGACTCAATCACCCCGAAGCGGGATGATGTTATTGATGCTTATCGTTAACATCAATTTTGCTTCCATTCTCAAATTTTTTCGGTACAACTTCCCGGCGTATGTCCCGGGCAAAAACAGATCATCTAACATGTTGTTCCACATCGGGTTGAAGAACTAACCTTCACCAATATGATCTTCTTCCTCTTCGTCCATATCTGCTTGAAGAACTAACCTTCTTCTTTTTGGTTGATCAGTAGGGTTGCTTGATGAGCCAACCGGTTCTTTCCCTTTTTGACCCATTCTAAACACACAAACAACAAAAAAAGAGCAAGTTATTCACTTTTCTACCTTAAACATCCCCACACTTGCTTAACATTATGATTGAAGATGCTACTTAGACATATTATTCATTTTTTCAAACAATTTCAAAAAATTTTAACATTATATCCACTATATGACCAACAATTTGCCCATAATTATGTTCCAATTCATGCTAATCATCTTCAACCATAACCCATTCAAACTCACTATTCATATTATTCAACCATTCAAGCAATTGTGGATATAAACAATTATGAACAACTTATAATTCCATTGCAATACACCATCAAGAATGACAATAAATTACATACCTTGGTGTTGTAGAAGATAAAGATGAACAAAGCTTCAAAATATACCAAAACCCACAAAATTTCGGATTGAATTTTCCAAAATCGACCAGCAAAACGAGAGATTCTCTCAAATACAATGGTATAATTGAAACCTTTGTGAAATTCTAACCAATTTAGACCCAAAAATCAATTGATTTGGTTAGGAAATAAGAAAGTTATGATGGGATGATGTATGGAGTTAGGGTTTTAAGGTTTGGGGATGATGAGAAAGATGTTGGTGAAATATGTGATGAATGAGGTGAGAATCCCGTATGTGGTGGGGATTAATTGTAAAAGAAATTTTTTTTATATGTACTCCGTCGCCCAACTCCAGGGTCCACCGTAAGCTATGGTGGACACCGTAGCTTATGGTGGCTCTGGTTCACAAAATGTTACCGTAATACAGTTAATAGCCAGCGTAAGGTTTTTCAACTCCACCGTAGCCTACGGTGGGTACCGTAGGTTACGGTGGCCCCTGTAGGTTCACAATAATTTTTTTATCATTATAAAAACTTACGAAAACCAAACAAAAACCAGAAATTACAAAATTACCCTACCCCCTTGAAAATTCTGAGTTGTCCCCAACACGGTAATGAAATTTGTTAAAATTTCCCGCACTTGAGTCGAACTTACTTAAAGACGAGAACGGTAATTTTTTTTAAAACCAAATTTAATAAAAACTGAATTAACCAAAACTAAAATATACAACATACCTTGGCCTCTTAATTTTTTTCCTCATCCGGTGAGCTTAACAAATAACTCACCTTATCCACATCGAGCACATTGATGTCTTTTCCTTCCAAGTAAGGTTTAAGTCTTTGACCATTCACCACTTGTTTTGTTTGGTCTTGAACATCTTCTATCTCCACATCACCAAAATGACCCACTCTTGTGATGATATATGGACCCATCCACTTGCTCTTTAACTTACCCGGAAACAACTTCAACCTTGTATTGTACAACCACACCTTTTGACCCACTTCAAAGGTCCTTTTTCTCAACTTTGCATCGTGGACCTTTTTTAGCTTGTCTTTGTATGCGGAAGCACATTCATATGCTTCATCCCGAATTTCCTCAATCTCATTCAGTTTCAACTTTCTCAATTCACCCGCTTCCTTAATTTTTAGCTTGTCTCATTCAGTTTCAACTTTCTCAATTCACCAACATTCACATTCTTAATCGCCCAAAATGCCCTATGTGCAACTCCATTGGTAAATGACACCCTTTCCCATAAACTAACCGACAAGGAGTTATGCCAATAGGAGTTTTGTAGGCGGTCCGATATTCCCACAACGCATCATTTTACTTAGATGACCAATCCTTCATATCGTCCCGCACCATCTTCATCAAGATTTCTTTAATATGGCGATTGGACACTTCAACTTGTCCACTTGTTTGTGGATGATAAGGTGTAGCAATTCGGTGATTCACATTGTATCTTTTTAAAAGTTTCCCAATGTTGAAATTCTTGAAATGCGACCCGCCATCATTAATAATAACCCGCGGGATACCAAACCGAGCAAAGATGTTTGATTGAACGAATTTGCAAACTACCGAATGGTGATTGGTTTTGTTGTTACCGCTTCTACCCACTTGGACACATAATCGACCGCAACCAAGATATATAAAATCCATTTGAGTTTGGAAACGGGCCCATAGATTAAATTCCCCATACATCAAAAATCTCTAACACCAAAATCGGTTGCAATGGCATTTCATCCCGTTTCGAGATACTACCCAACTTTTGGCAATTCAAGCAATGTCGGGCATATTCACTTGAATCTTTAAAAATGGTGGGTCAATAAAACCCACTTTGAATGACCAGGTAGCCCGTTTTATGACCACTAAAATGACCCCAGCATGCTGATGCATTCGCATGAGTCAAAACTTCCAACACCTCGGACTCGGGAATGCATCTCCGTATAACTTGATCCGAACCAATATTGAACGAATCCGGTTCATCCCAAATATATTGTTTCACTTGAGCCATGAACTGTTGCCTTCTTTTCCTCACCCAATGACTTGACATAGATTCCAAGGCTAAATAATTCACAAAATGAGCGTACCACGGAGCGGTCGATACAGTTAATAGTTGTTTATCGGGAAACCGTTCGTTTATCTCTATCGAATCGTCAATACATTCCAGTATCCCAGACAAGTGATACGCCACTACATTCTCACAACCTTTCTTATCTCGGATTTCAAGATCGAATTCTTGCAACAATAACACTCATCGAATCAAACTCGGTTTCGCGTCTTTCTTTTCATCAAATACCGGACCGCACTATGATCCTAGTACACCACAACTTTACTTCCCAAAATATACGACCGAAATTTATCCAAGGCGTACACCACTGCAAGTAACTCTTTTTCGGTGGTGGTTTAATTTAATTGCGCCTCGGATAAAGTTTTGCTTGCATAGTATATTACCATCGGCTTTTTCTCCACTCGTTGACCCAATAACGCTCCAACCATGCTATCGCTAGCATCACACATGATTTCAAACGGGCTTGACCAATCCGGTGATTGCAAAATGGGTGCTTGTACCAACTTCTCCTTCAAACTATCAAAAGCTTGCAAACATTTATCAGTAAACTCAAAGGGGACATCATTCAATAAGAGATTACATAAAGGTTTTGAAATTGCACTAAAACCTTTAATGAATCTCCTATAAAATCCGGCATGTCCCGAAAACGATCTCACCCCTTTAACGTTTTTCGGGGGTGGTAAAGATGAAATTACTTTTATCTTAGCTTGGTCAACTTCCATTCCCCTACTTGAAACCATATGACCCAACACAATGCCCTCTTGCACCATGAAATGACTTTATTCCCAACACAACACCAAGTTTGTCTCAACACATCGTTTTAAAACTTTTTCTAAATCAACGTGACCCGACTCGAATGTTGAGTCAAAAATAGAAAAATCGTCCATAAACACTTCAAGTGATTCCCCGACCACGTCAGAAAAAATGCTCATCATGCTCCTTTGAAAAGTAGTCGGGGCATTACACCGTCCAAATGGCATTCGCCTAAAGGCAAAAGTACCATATGGACACGTGAAGGTGGTCTTATGTTGGTCATCAGGATGAATTGCAATTTAATTGTAACCCGAATATCCATCCAAAAAACAATAATATTTTTGACCCGAAAGTTTTTCAACTATCTGATCAATGAATGGTAATGGAAAATGTTCTTTTGAGGTTGCATCATTTAATTTTTTATAATTGATGCACACTCGCCACCCGGTTACCGGTCGGGTGGCGATTTGTTCACCATTATCACCTTTTATTACATGGATGTTGGCTTTCTTGGGTACTACCTGTGTCGGGCTCACCCATGCATTGTCTGAAATGGGATAAATGATCCCCGCATCCAACCACTTGATAACCTACGTTTTCACAACTTCTTGCAAATTCGGGTTCAACCGTCTTTGAGTCTCCCTTGTGGGTTTAGCCTCTTCATCAGTAATTATTTTATGCATAACAATTGAAGGACTAATACCGTTTAAATCCGTAAGCGTCAATCCAATAGCAGCCTTATGTGCTCCCAACACTTTCACCAATGCCCTCTCTTGTCCTTCCTCCAAGTTAGAAGCAATGATAACCGGAATGGTTTCATTCTCCCTTAAAAAAGCATACTTCAAGTGACTTGTGAGTTCCTTCAATTCAAACTTTGGTGGACACTCCAAAGATGGCTTTGTGTCCGAATGGATCTCCATTGGCAAATTCTCAAATTGATGTGTCCATGGTGGCCTTCCCTCTTGCATAGCTAAGACATCCTATTTTTGTTCTTCCATCCTCATAGCACACACGTGTACCTGTTCAGAATCATCACAAATACAAGCTTCTACACAATCTTCATCATATTCAAAAGGAATACTATGGTCCACCAAATCTGCCATAAAACATTCTTCCTCACTCAAAGAATTAGAAACACTAGTAAAAACATTAAGGCGCATTTTACGATTACCAAACACCATCTCAACGGTACCAAATCTGCAATCAATGATTGCATGAGCAGTATTCAAAAATGGTCGACCCAAGATAATATTTTGTTGTTGACTTGGGTCACCCGAAGTCCATAGGATAGTAAAAATCCTCCACTTTCACAATCACATCTCGCACGATTCCACGGAGAAGTTTATGAGACAAATCCGCCAATATAACCGTGGTCTCAACACGTTTTAAAGGGCCAAAGTCATATTGATCATATAAACCCCCCAGGAGAATGCTTACTCCGGCCCCAAGATCTAGTAACGCCCTAGACATTTGAAAATCACCTACATGAATATTAATTAAGGGCGTTCCCGGATCTTGAAGCTTAGGAGGAAGGTCTCCTTTTAAAACCGAACTTACCCGCTCAGTTAAATCCACTCGTTTAGGCACTTTTGTTGCCTCTTTTGAGTGCATAATTCTTTTAAAAACTTAGCATACGCGGGAACTTGTTTTATTGCATCAAGTAATGGTAAATTTACCTTTACTTGTTTAAAAACTTCCCACATCTCTTCTTTTTGAGGACCCCTTCTTGAAATGATATTTTGCTTACCCGGGTCAAGTAAAGCCGAGGGATATGGAACCACAGTTGGTTCCACTTCCGTATTTTTATCTTTTAAATTTGAAGTTTGACCCGGATTTTGTAACGGTTTTTCAAAAGTGACGTGTTTAGTGGGTTTATTTGTTACTATTTCATCATCACTTTCATTACCCGTAATATCCTCAACTTCCCCATCAACCACACCCGGTGACAAATCCTTTTTGTATTCTTTACCACTTCTTAAAACACTAACATGGTTAATAGGAACATTATGAGAAGAGTTATGAGAGGGATTTACCTTTGTGTCGCTTGGTAGTTGACCTTTATTTTACTTCAATTCTGACACTTCCGTTGCGAGTTGACCCATTTGTGTGGTCAACGATTGGATGGCCTTATCTCTAACTTCATCTTTTTGCATTCTCATTTCTTCAAGTTGATTTATTCATTTCATGTCTTGTTGCATCAACTTGAACATGTCCATAACCTCATTTCCACTTGATGCACTTTGATCCGTTGACCCACTTTGACCGCTACCTCCTTGAACTTGAAACCCTTGATTATTCCCGCCATGAAAATTACCTTGGTTATTATATTGTTGGCGAGGAACATCATTTCCTTGATTTCCTTGAAAGTTCGGGTTGGATTAAGTAGCCGGATTTCCATAATGAAAATTCAGATAATTTCTCAACCTGGGGTGGTAGGTGTTGGAGTTCATATTGAAATTCCTACCACCTCTCCCTTGAAGTGCATTCACCTCCTCCACCAATGCTTGACCTATCGCACATACCTCCGAAGCATGACCCAACTCGTTATAATTTGTACAAACATCAATTACCTGATTAGTGGTGTGTACATTTCCTTCTTCCACGGCTTGCACTTGCGGTCTACCAATCGCCGGTCTTACACTTCTTCTGGTTTAGGCTTTTCTCTTTGAAGTAACAGCCATTTCTTCCAATGTGCCCAATCATCTTGTTCATAGTTAGTACCAAATGAACCATTTGTAATCGACATTAAATTTTGTTCATCCTCCGCACTCAACCCTTCATGAAACGCATTCAATAACTCCTTAAGAGCAATACCATGATGAGGACAATTCTTAATCATCATATTAAACCGCTCTAACGCTACATGAAACATTTCCTCCGATTGTTGTTTGAAAGATCTTAGACTCTTTCTTGAATCGTTGGTCTTTTGAGACGTGTAAAATTCTTCCAAAACTAGTTGTTGCATCTCGGCCCAAGTGTAAATTGATGCGGAAGGCAATGTGTAGAACCATCTCTTTGCTTTATCTTCCAACGAAAATTGAAAAAGAACCAATTTCACCTCATCCTCCGAAAAACCTTGACCCTCAATTGTGTTGCACATAGAGTCATATACCTCCAAATGAAAATACGGTTCCTCCGTTGCTAACCCCTTATACTTTGATAGACTTTGGAGTGCATTGGTTCTCACTTCAAATGTCCTCCCTTCTTGATTGTGAGGAATTACCACTGGAGATGGATTATTGGTAATTATCGGTCGGAAATGGGCTTCAATCCTCTTCACCATTTCTCTTGCATGCCTTCTTGGTACCCCCATTGGTACTCTTGGTTGACCCATTTGCCTATAAACGGGCCTTGGCTATGCAAATTGTTGTTGAAACTATGAGTGGGGCATTTGTTGTTGAAATTGTTGATCTTTAGGTTTCCCTTGTGGTTGTTGAACAATCGGTGGCGGTTGAACTTGTTGATGAACAACAACCGGTGGTCATTGTCAAGCTTGTTGTTGAATCGGTGGTGGTTGAACGCTTTGTTGGACAACCGGCGGTGGTTGTTGTCGACTAAACTATTGCAATGGTTCCGGTTGTTGCCATTGACCATAACCAAAATTTCCCGGATTTACCCTTTTTCTTCCATCACCTCCCATGTAGTAACCTTCAACTTCATACCCCTCAAATTCACTGTCAAACCCATATCCGTATCCAACACCTTGTGATCTTGAATGTTGCATGAATGGTTAGGGTTGATATTGGTAGCTTGATTGTGATTGTTGAAAGGTTGGTGGTTGGTTTTGTTGAGATGATGATGCACCAAATGTAGGGAAAAGGTTGGAAATAGATGGCAATGTGGATGATGTTGTGTAGGTGTATTGAGCAGCTATGGGTTCGATTGTGTGAGTTGGTTGCAATTCGCTTGATGTTGTATGTATATTAGTTGTGATCGGTGGAGGTGGATTTGGTGGAGGTGTAGTCGGGATTGGTTTACCCGAAGTGGGAACTGGTGAATCCATGGTGTTGTTTGATGTAGTTGGAGAACCAAGAACCTTGTTCTCCCTGAGTAATAATCGGTTTCTTCGAAGCGTTCTGTCAATCTCGGGATTGATTACTAGTGGTGATGACCTGTTAGATCTTCTAGTATGCATACACCTATAGGTACCTGCACACTAACACAACCAGCGTAAACCCGAAAATAACAAACAAAAACTACTAAAACTAACACACGTTGTGCACTACTCCCCGGCAACGGCGCAAAAATTTGACGTTAGGTCGAAGACTGTCTCAAAATTAAACTGAATATAACTAGTTAGATAGCGGTAAGCGGGTATCGAACACAGGGAGTTTGTGGAAAATATGTTACTAAGTAGCTTTGTCATTGATCTATATTAAACTAAATGCAGAAAATAACCTCAAGTATTTTGTTGGTTGATTTGATTAACAATAAAGAAGTTAAAGCAAATAAACAAGTTTTTAAGCAATATGAGAAAATATGTCTTCCCTCGGTTTCAGGTTTCCATGAATGTTACAGTTAATGTTTAAACTGAGTTCATGTTTATGTAAACGATTGCAATAAGTAAAGATCAAGTACTTGGATTATATAACGCAAGTTAATCACTCAAAAACCAATTAGTTTATCCAACCTAAATCCCTCCGGATTAATCTCAATTATTAAAGCACCAAGAACTGACGGTTTAGAACACAAAATCGATAAACTAACAATCTATTAACCAATACACAAACACCATAATAACAAAATCAATAAGATCAAATATTATCTCAAAAATTGTCTAAACATTCAACCAGACAATCATAGTAAACCTTACAATCCGAGAGAAAACACGAAGGAGCTTAGCTGAGCATGATTCAGTTCGTCATCCCCCAATTATAATTGTCATACGAATTAAAAACAAGTATCTAATAATTACCACACTTACAATTGACCAATGATCTCCAAAAATCGCCCTTTGGTCGTCACTATATGAAAAGATGTGATAATGATATGAAAAGCCGTCCAAAACTATAATTTATAATGGCAGTTACGATTCCTGCGTCGCGCCCACCGTAAGTTACGGTGGCCACCGTAGCTTACGATGGCTTCCAAAAATCTGACGGTGGCTAACAACTGCCTTACGGCAGTTGTTTGTCTTCAGACTCCATCGTAGCTTACGGTGGCTACCGTAAGCTACGGTGTCTTTCAACAAGCCTTCCTTCTTTTCGTCATAACTTCTTCGTTCCAAGTCCTTTTTCTTCACCAGTTTCGCCCACGTTCTTGTAATTCCATTTTCTAGCTTTTCCAACCTACCATTATACGAGTAAACGCAGTTATCTAATTCAACTGGATAAATCGATTAAACGCATGAATATTAATGAACTAAAACCACTTAAGGGTTGTCCCATGGACCAACCGTCAGGTACTAGCTTCCCATCTGCTGGATTGGTTGTGGTTTGGAAGGCTTTCCTCAAGACCAGATCTCCTTCTTGAAATCTTCGGATCCTTATACTTTTTATGTATGCGCCAGCTACCCTTTGTTGATATGCCTCAATCCTGATCTTGGCTAGATCTCTCAGCTCATTAACGGTATCCAAATCTTCAAGAAGGATTTCCTTATTGGCCTTAGGATCACAGATGCTTGTTCTGGTTGTAAGAACCACCATCTCTGTAGGGATTACTGCTTCTGATCCAAACACCAATGAGAAGGGTGTTTGGCTTGTTGCACTCTTTGGTGTTTTTCTGTCAGCCCAAAGAACATAAGGAAGTTCCTCAGCCCACTTGCCTTTCTTGGATCCTAGTTTCTTCTTCAAGTTTTTGATGATTATCTTGTTGGTTAATTCTGCTTGGCCGTTAGCTTGAGGATGGACCAGTGTGGAAGTAATCATCTTAATGATCCAATTGTCACAAAAGTTAGTAGTTCTTTTCCAAATAAACTGGGTTCCATAATCACAAATAATTTTAAACACGATACCAAATCTAGTTATTATGTTTCTTTTTATGAAGGATATAACTTCCCTTTATCAGACTTGTACGAATGCTTCTGCTTCAATCCATTTAGAGAAGTAATATGTCATAGCAAGCATAAAGAGCTTTCCGCCTGGTGCCTTTGGTAGCTTGTCAACAATATCCATCCCCATTTCATAAAACGCAATGAAGAGGATATAGTATACATTGGTTCTGCTGGCTAATGAAGGATGTTTGCAAGCCTTTGACAAGCATCACACTTCTTTGAGTACTACATTGCATCCTTCTTCATTGTTGGCCAGACGTACCCAGTCCTAAGTATCCTGGAGAATACTGCTCTTCCTCATGTGTGGTTGCCACAATCGCCTTCGTGGAAGTCTTGGCGTACCTCTTGTATTTCAGGATCCTCTATGCATCTCAAATAGGGACCTGCAAGAGATTTTCTATATACAATATCTTGTAAAACAATGAACTGTGATACCTTCAATCTGAAAGCTTTAGGATTTTTCCCTGTAGGGATTTCTCCATCTTGAAGGAACTTCTTAATTGGAAGGATCCAAGATCCATCTTTTTGAGAGGATGAAGGATCCTTAAGTTTTTCTGTGCAATCCACTGTTTCCTCCACAGCTTCCTGTTCTCTAACTGTCGGAGACAATATATGAATGATAGGTATCTTTACATCATTCGGGATCTTCAATGATGAAGCTAAGTTTGCTAAGGCATTTGCCCCAACATTTTCTTCTCTTGGTACCTGCATGATACTAAACGAGTCGAAGGATTTTGCTAATTCCTTCAAAATTTATAAATATTTGATCGTATTCTCACCTTTCACGGTATAAAAGCTGTTAAAGTGGTTAGTTATAAGTAAAGAATCTATATAAAATTGAAGATACCTGATCTTCATTTGTTTGGCTAAAAGTAAACCTGTGAAAAGTGCTTCATATTCTGCCTCATTGTTGGTGGCTTGGAATGCACATGCAATGGACTGGGGTATTATGTCCCCCTTTGGCGATTTCAGTAGGATACCTAGTCTTGTTCTTCTTACGTTGGATTCTCCATATGTAAAGAAGATCCAATGATCCTTGGTTTCTTCCTGTTGCTGAATCTCTAGGTCAACCTCCTTCTGCATATCACTACTGAAATCAGCCACAAAATCTGCAAGCGCTTGTGACTTAATGGCTGTTCTGGGCTCATACTAAATATCATATGCACTCAGTTTCACAACCCACTTGGTCATCCTTCCTGACAATTCTAGTTTTCTATGCACATTCTTAACAGGATAATTAGTTCTCAAAATAATAGTATGTGTTTCAAAATAGTGTCTCAACTTGGTTGAGGCCGTGATCAAAGTAAGAATTAATTGTTCAAGGTGAGAATACCTGGCCTCTGCATCTAAGAGTCTTTTACTTACATAATATACCGGGTGTTGTTGTCCTTCGTGATCCTTAGCCAAAACAACACTAACTGCATTACCTGATACGGCTAAGTATAGAGACAGTGGCTCACCATCAATCAGTTTCATCAGAGCAGGCGCTGAGGATAGGTAATCCTTAAGAGCCTTTAGTGCATCCTCAAGCCTTTGAGTCCATTCAAATTTCTTATTCTTCCTCAGGATCTCATAGAAGTCTTTGCACTTCTCTGAAGATCTGGAAATGAATCGATTGAGAACCACTATTCTTCCCGTAAGTCTCTAGACATCCTTAGCATTCACAGGAGACTTCAAATTGATGATGGCTTCTATCTGTTCAGGGCTCGCTTCTAATCCTCTTTGGGTCACCATGTATCCTAGAAATTTCCCAGCTTTAACATCAAAATGGCATTTGGACGGGTTCAGTTTCATATTGTACTGATCCAGGATATTAAATGCTTCTTCAAGATCTCTAAGGTGATACCCAGCTCTCTTCGACTTCACCACCATGTCATCTATGTAGACTTCCATGGTCTTGCCTAACTGATCCTTGAACATCATGTTGACCAATCTTTGATATGTTGCCCCTGCATTTCTTAGTCCGAATGGCATAGCAATATAACAGTATATGCCGGTAGGAGTCATGAATGTTGTATCCTCTTGATCAGATGGTTCCATCTGAATTTGTTGAAATCCAGAGAAAGCATCCACAAAGGTAAGCATCTCATGTCCTGCCGTTGCATCCAGCATGGAGTCTATATGTGGTAATGGGAAAGGATCCTTGGGGAATTCCTCGTTTAAATCAGTAAAATCGAGACACACCCTCCACTTTCCATTCTTTTTAGAAACAACAACCACATTAGCTAATCATCGAGGATACTTAACCTCTCTGATCATACCGGTCTCAAGAAGTTTTTCAATTTCTTCTTGCATGATCGCGTTCCTCTCAGGGGCGAGTTTCCTTTGCTTCTGATGGATGGGTTTAACAGATAAATCAAGGCCTAACTTGTGGGTAATTACCTTCTTAGAAATACCTGTCATATCAGAGTGTCGGAAGGCAAACGTGGACTTTCTTCGCTTTAGGAAGGATATTATATCCTCCTCGGTCTTATTAGGGATACTGGATCCTCGGAACACTTTCACATCTGGATCTTGGATCCAAGGATTCTTCTTTTATGTCTCGCTCCCGAGCCTCCAACACGTTCCTAGGATGTTGTTGTGGTTTCTATGCTATCGTCTGTTTAGTTGCTGACTTTATGGACGAAGAATAATAATTCTTAGCTTCTACTTGGTCACCATCTATCCTTACTACTCCCCAAGGAGTCGGCAGTTTGATGCAATGATGGTAACTAGAGGCTACGGCCTTCATTCCATGTAACCAGGGTGATGCCAAAATAACATTGCAATAAGATAGATTATCAATAACACAGAATCTTTGGTAAGAGTTTAATCCTTTAATGTATATTAGGATTTTGATGTCCCCCAACGTTTTCTTGGTTTTTCCACTGAAGCTAACTAGCACCGACGTCCTCGGGATGATCTCCGAGTCTGGAATGTTCATTTTCTAGAGAACATCGTGTTGGATGATGTTGACCGAGCTTCCACAATCAACTAGGATCCTGCGTACATAATGGTTAGCGAGTAAACAAAGTTACAATCAAACCGTCATGGTGTGGATCTTGGATGCTTAATTTATCTTCTTCATCAAAGAAGATCCTGTTGTCAGTTGTCAAAGTGGTGGATATGACCAGTCATTCTCCATTCTCCAGCTTGTTTTCTTTGGCGTGCCTTTTTGTTGAAGAGAAAGAAGTGCTGCATATATCTGAGCCTTCAGAAATGAAGTTGATGACTTGAGCATCTGATGGGGGCGGAGTTGCTTTTTGAGATACTTATTTAGGATCTTGGATCCTTGATTTTTTCTTCCCAAAAGTTCCTTAAAATGGCATTTTCTTAGGAAGTATCTAATTTCCCACCTTAAACTAATGCAATCATCCATCGTATGGCCAAAATCCTAATGGAATGCACACTATTTGGATTTGTCTCTGAAGGTCGTTGACTTCTCGTTCTTTTGAGGCCACCTTGCCTTCTCTCCTAGATCCTTCATGGCACAGATTAAGCCATAAGTATCCACAGAGAAGTAGTATTCTGAGATGCTGGGGTAATCTTCATCATCATCTCCTTCCTCAACTGCTCAGATGTTTTGGCTGTTGAATTTGGAGTACGACTTCGAGCTGTTGTTACCGAACGAGGATCCTTGTTTCTTGTCAGGGGATTCTTGCTTCGTTTGAGCCCCTAATCATTCTTGGATCCGTTTTTCATCCTCCAGCCGTATGAACCTCAGTGCTATGTTCCTTACTTCATCTAAAGACCTGCAAGGAGTCATCACAAGATCATCATAAAAGGGGGAGCCCCTATTTAGCCCCATCTTGAAGGCTTCTACAGCCGTAGCCATGTCGAGATTAGGGATTTCTAGGGCCTCCCTGCCAAACCTCATGACAAAATCCCTAAGGGATTCATCATTGGGTTGGACAACTCTATATAAGTCACTAGTTAACTTCTCAAATTTCCTACTGCAAGAAAATTGACTGTTGAACAAGTTAACTAAATGTGAAAAAGAAGTAACAGAAAAGGGAGGAAGACTTAGAATCCATTTTAAAGCAGATCCTGTTAGTGTGGATCCGAAACCCTTGCACAGACAAGCCTCCTTGAGCCTCTCAGGAATTGGATTGAGATCCATCCTTTCCCTGTATTGAGCTACATGTTCTTCAGGATCAGTGGTCCCATCATACACTTTAATGTTGGGGATTTGAAAGAGTTTTGGGATCTCCGCGTCACAGATTGGTGGAGAAAATCTGGACAATTTGTGGCTTCCTTCCGGTATCTCAGGGATTGGACGGATCACTCGTGGTACGCTGGATATCATATCCTTAAGTTTCTGCAGTTCCATAGCCATAGCTTGGTTGATACCTGCATCCAACATGGAACCACAGTTAGCATTTAAGGATATATGATCATGAATGTTACCTCTTTGTTGTGTGAAGTTTGGCATTCCAGAAGAGTAGCTGCGGTAAGAAGTGTCTGCTACAGGAGTTGGTCCACCAGAGGCAATGGTCTGCATGGGGATAATGTCTCCTTCATGGACCTCTGAAGACCTTTGATGTTGAATCCCTGAGGATCCTTGATCCTGGGAGAAGGATCCTTGATTATGGATTAAGGATCCTAGAGGCTAGGAGTTAAAGGATCCTTAATGATACAATCCGGAGGATCCTGGATGAAGGATTGATGATCCTTGCTGGAGGAAAGAGGATCCTTGAGTTTGTACACCCATAAACCCTGGAGCAAGGACAGACGATCCTTGTTGAAAAATTAAGGATCCCTGAGCTTGCTGACCCATGGACCCCTGTTAAAGGATTGATGATCCTTGAGCATGTTGGGCCAAGGATCCTGGAGTGGTAAAATCCAGCATCATAGGAATTGGAGGAGTCTGGTCCTCTGATGGCCTCTTAGTCCTCTTGAGGTCTTCTATCTCCCGAAGGATCCTCTGGTTAGTCTTGTTCTGCTGCTACATGTAAGCTTTAACCTGTGAAAATATAGCAGAAACGTCGTTGTTAGAGTTAACCACCATAGTGGTAGTAGTGGTTTTCGATTTGTGGACGACTGGTACTTGTGTCTTGTTTCCGGCCGCGGTGGTCCTTGGAGCTACTACTAGCGGGAGAGGCATCGGCGGAAAGGTTCTTCGCGGGTGAGAAAATGATGAAGGCATAGTGGATGAAGCAGAAGATTTTTGGGAGGCCATTGATAGTGATATGAGTATGAAAGGTTGAATGTTGATAGGGTATTTTCTGGATTATAGCACCAATTGCCCAACGGTGGGTGCCAAATTGTTTTGGTCAAAAATCTAAAAAGGATAATGTAACCAAATTCGTTAGGTGAGGTTAAGTGCTAAGCTAACAAATATGATAAGGAATCGGTTGTATACACAAACACAAATATTTTTTACGGGGAAAAGCCCTTGATCTGGTTCGGATCTCCGGAACAAAAACCCCGGGTGATGACAATTGCCTATCACCACTTTATTAATATAAAAATCGGGCTACAAATGGTGGAGTTTATGATCAAAGATTACAAAGTAGCTAAGTGTGTGTATCAACTGTTAAGAGAGTACTTGAGAGTGTTTATGAATGTGTGTCGTCCAGGAGTATAGCTCGTGAGTGTCAAGTTAACTAATTTTGATCATAAACTCGATATATAACAAAAATAAGCACTAACTAAAACCTCCTACTAATTAGCCACCTTCCCACTATCTTCCATCATGACTTTTGACCACGTGTTTGACAAGTCCAGTAATGAGATTTCAGGTGGAATAAGTCTTGGAGCCGTTGCACTTATTTAACAACAACCTACACACAAGAAACAACTGTTATTAATACCAACTACTGAGGATCCTTGATCCTGATACAGCTCTGGAACCCTTCAGAAGGAAAACTGATCCATATTTGTCATCAAGAATAACATATCCTCAGTACTCAACTATTTGTGGCTCAACACAACACTAATGCACCTATGCACTATAACAACTTTTTTTTTTCGTTTTGTATATAATATAACACTATTACACATATACAATACCAATAATTGCATATATGCTAATAAACACTATTGCACACATAAAAATACACACCAGTGCACATATGCATTAAGAAAAAGTCGATGTATTGCATATATGCATTACAACGAGTTTTTTTTAATTTTTTTTAATTATATTTTTTTGTGGTGAAGAATAACAGCATATAAGAAGGATGAAAGAAAAAAATTTTAAAAATATTTTTTTAATTAAAATAAAAATATTTTATTATTAGTTCTATAGTTCTCTCTCTAAGGAGAAGTTCTCTCTTGATCCTCTCTCTCTCTCTATATATATATATATAGTGGATGGTTCAGGAGAGAAATGATTCGACTGCAAGAAATGAATATGGGCCACTAGTTTTATTTTAGGTTTTAAAAGCTTAAGGATAACTTAAGAAAGTATAAATGCATTATCTATTTTCAATTAATATAACTACTAAACCATACTAGTTATCTATAGAATTAATATAACTAATGAAATTACTATAATTGAAAAATATTAAAAATTCATTTGTTTTTATAACTTATTTATTGTCTCTTGAAATTTTATCATACGCAAGTACAATTTATTCGTACGTTAAAATTTCTTTCTATCCAAAACCAATGTCTTCCAACTTAATATATTAATATCCATTAACACGTAGTTACATTGTAATGAATAATACAACAAACTATTTTACATGTGTTTGTATCAAATATCAACAAAAAAGATACAACCTACACCAAAACATATAGCTTACACTTATTCTAAGAATAACAAAACATATAACTTACACATAATCTTTATCATTAAAAAAATACACACGCACATGAAAACATATAACCTAAACATGAAAAACTTATAACCTACACACAAAAATGTTATCCTACACAAATACAATTTAATTATACATTAAAATTTCTTTCTTATTAAAACCATTTCTTCCAACTCAACTTATCAATATCCATCAACACGTAGTTACATTGTGATGAATAATACAAAAAACAATCTTACACATGTTTGCATTAAATGTGAAATATATATACAACCTACACAAAAACATATCACTCACACTTGTTCTAAGAATAAGAAAACATATACCTACACACGAAAAACATATAACCTACACACGTGTAAGATATTTGTATCTTTGTGCAGTTTATATAATTGTTAATGTCGAATTAAATATGCAAGTTGTATGCTTTTTTGTATGTTGTACATTTTTATTGCTCAAAACAAGTGTAGGTTATATAACTTGTTTATATTTAATCGACACATTTGTATGACATTTTTTTTATTATTTATTACAATAGTTTTTTTAGATATATCAATTGAAAAAAAAAATTATTTTTTGATATTTATTATTAAAAAGTACGCGTTGATATATGCTAATAAATTGAGTGGAAATAAATTGTTTTTTTTAATATAAAGAACTAGTATTATATGAATAAATTGAATTTTTGTTGGATAAAATGAAGAGGATGTAAATAGATTATAAAACTAAATTA
Source organism: Bidens hawaiensis (assembly GCF_021521415.1). Classification (NCBI taxonomy): domain Eukaryota; kingdom Viridiplantae; phylum Streptophyta; class Magnoliopsida; order Asterales; family Asteraceae; genus Bidens; species Bidens hawaiensis. The sequence continues at coordinate 33,493 of NW_027500867.1, forward strand.
GTGTTTTTATCTTTTTAATTATAATAGTTAAATTAGGTAGATATATATTAATTAGAGAAATATATTATGGTTATATTAGTTGTATTAGTTGAAGAGAGAGAGAGAGAGTGCATTTATTGTTGTATTTACATCTTTTTCATTTATCTTTATGTTTTAAAACCTAAAATAAAACTAGTGGGTCATATTCATTTTCTCGCATTTTCTCGCAGTAATATCATTTCTCTTCTGAACTTAAAACATATATATATATATATATATATATATATAATAAATAGAACTCACTGACATTCATGTTGACAAACGTTTAATATGTTTTTCAGTTAAGTGATGGCTTCATGACGAGTGGGAAAAGAGGTGGCGTAGTGTTTGAATATGAGTAAAAATTAGGCATGTAATAAAACCGTGTCTATAAGACGCGTAACTCTGATTTGTAATAAAAGTTAACTTTTTAAATAAAAGTCAAGCTTTTGTTATTAAAATATTTCCCTTTATTATGATTGGCTATCGGCATCTGTCATAAACCGAACGACTTAGTCAAAGTCTTCCACTGTCTAGATTAAGGTTTTCGAGGTGTGACAAGCACGTTAAGCGTCTTCGCATCTGCTTTGACCTTGCGGAACTGGTACTCACGTCAAATAGGTAGGAGATGAAAGCAACCCTCCAAACTTTAATCGAACCGCTTGGGTTAAAAAAGAAACCTTCTTGACGAACTTGTTCGATGTTAGACACTAACCCTAATGGCCGCTAGGGCGGTGGACCATAATAATCATTTTACTTGCATCTGATGATTCAATGTCTTGCTCTGGATGCTCATCTAACCAAATGACTAAACTACTACAGAGTTAGTTTGTACCATCTGGTAATTGTATAGTTCTTTTGACTGAATCCCTTGCGGATGCAACACCAACTGGGTGATTATAGTTAGATTGACTGATTCCGCAAACTTTCCTTGTAATCATGAGGCTGGCAAGAAAGAAAAAACAGACCGAACCCTTGAACCCTTTCCTACATTTTTGAATACAGTAAGCCGCTGATATTTCCAGAACAAAAAGCGCAATACCTGAATTGGATCTTCATTCATTATTAGTTTACACGACTTGTTGGTTTCAAATGAAGTTCCAATTCTTATCAGAACGATACCATCATTGTTGCTTGGTGGTAGCAACAACACCATTTCTGACCTCCGGTGGAGGTACCGCGTATCAACAAACATCTTGGACATTCGATTTGCCTATTGTCACTTCAATTGCTTAGAGTAATTCCCTAATGGTACCTCCAGCTCACGTAATACTAGAAATGGGAGATTTTGCCTCTAGCAAATTATTTTGACACCAATCCTAGTTCAACCTATCTTATTTTCATTTTAGGATATTGTCAATGGTGCCCACGCGGGAAACCAAAAAATACACATGGTCACAGATGCTTCAGGAAGTTTACAACTACCAATTATTACGTTATTCTGTAATAACTAATCATCACTTTCTCATTGCACACAAATTCAAAGTGAGTGGACCTACCCCGACATATTAAGATATACATCAGTCATGCCTCCATGATCGTAGGAGGCTAGCCACCATGGCCCAAAAGAAAATCGAAAGACTTCTAGCTCATAGTTATATTTGTATGGATTTCTCACGAGGAACCATATAAGGAACTAAACAACTTTTAATCAGCATAACGGTCTTCCGACTCTTGTAAGTACCACCACTGACTACCTTAACATGTTACTAGATTCCCCATTCTTGAGCTTCCATGAATTCAACTTATACTTCAGACCAAGTACAAAACGACTCGTATCAGCATTCTTTGCTCGATAACTTAATTTGATCAATAATTAAATTTTTGATATTCAGATTCACCTCAATTTACCAAACTCTCTTGTGCCAAACCGGCTTCGCTCACTAAATCTGAAATTTTAATGTCACTTCAGCAATGATAACTATGTCTATTTACTAGGTAGGTTATAAACTCCATCATAGCCGCGAAAAACACTGAACCGTCAAGATTCAACATCTTGGTTCCTTTCGAAATTGTGCTATTACCTTACTTTCGTGAATGCTAAACGTTAAAATTGAGCGCATCAACTCCCACAAACACCTACTGATTACTCTTACAATAAACATCAAGGCTTGTATTCTTGTAAATCCTTGTTTGGATAGATACTTGAATCTCAGTTGACCTCAAGCACCGTCATACTCATTTATTCTAGACACTTTTCGTCTATTAATACTGTTAGGTGTTTTGATACCTTCGCTATTAATAAACTATGGTTATAGTTTCAAAATACCATGATCCAAATTCCTGAGATGGAATTTCTTTCAAAAAGGGGATGATAACAGAAAAATATTTGTTAAAAATTTTCAACGCTGCCCAAACATTAGCGGCACTAATCAATAGAAAGGGACTCTACTTCATTCACTTGATCATAAATATAGACGGGAAGTCTACTTAATTCGTTTTGATCATAAATATAGACGAGAAGTCTACTGATTTACTTAGCGGCACATATCAATTTTCAGGATAAAAATTATTTCAACAAGAGCATGATGTGACACCTAGCATTTTCTAGTTAACGTCATTAACACAACCACCGTTATCTCAAACATTCTTTCACGCATTTCAACTAACTAGGAATGATTAAGTGTGTTAGTTATTTTACAAACATTCACATAATGGTAATTTGGGAATTACCAAGTCACACGAGTCTGCCCGAACGCGTTGGTGATTAATGTCGAACTAAGCACATTAATTAATTCCAATATATCTGTTGTGTGCTTTATCATTATATGTGTTACATGCTTTAGTACATTATGCTTGTTTGTCATGCCATTTGTTTTTTAAACAATTGTATATCAACCCGTAGCGCATCGCTATTGTAACATCCTACTTTTGTTATTAATAAATAAAAGGAATTTTGGTTTATTTTGATAGAGTGTTATTATTTAGTTAAGTTTAATAAATTGATAGAGTGTGGGATTGGTCTATAAAATATGAAATAAGGGATGGTGACGGGCCTTAGGTCCATGGGCTTAGGGGTATATAAACCCCTTAAACCTCCCTAAAACCCTCATTCTTATCTTCTAGCCTCCATACACCCTCAAAAACACAAAAAACACTCCTCTATCCTTTACGGATCATATTTGAATCCGAACCAAGGAGGTCTGTGCTAGATCGTCGTCATACAAACAAGAAAAACGTCCTTAGTCACGTGTCGAAGCTAACCCATAGCCGCGATACGCCATAAATGTATGTTTTTAATGTAAAGATTACATTTTAAGGTCGGTTTGCCCTAAGTTTTAATACAAATGCAAATCGGGCCTTATTATGTATGAAACTTATGAACTTGTATGTAAACGAGGAGTTTTGGAATGAAACGGGACAAACGGGTGACGTTTGGACCGTGTTAACATAAGGAAACGAAGTCGTTATAGACCAAGGCTCGTTCCCTATGCAAAATGGGCTAAACAATTGGAAAGGAAAGGCTGGGAAGTGATGAAAATATAATCCATATTCGAATCGGGTCCTTAAGAAACTTTATTCAAAAGAAATGTAATCGAATCGAATGGCCAGGAAAGTGATCTAATCGAATGGTGATTCGATTCGAATTGAAAGTCCATTCGAATAGAAAATCCATTCGAACAGAAAATATATTCGAATAGAAGGTCCATTTGATTAGTACTGAGAATTCTATTAGATCAGTCCAGACTTAGAAATTTCTGATGAATTTTTAGCTCGACCCAAGCCATGGACCCTACTAGGGGCTGCTGACCCTAGACCCGTGCCAGTGGAGTTACCCTTGGACCCTCGTAGCTAGGGGTTACAATAACTTATAAGTTTGATATAATTAGAAGTAGTTAATTGATACTATAATTGTTACACAGTTATCTGTGCACAACTTAGGAGGGGTATCATAGTTAACTCTGAGAAGCAAATGATACAGGTGAGTTTCTAGCCCCATTTTCTTGGCATGTTTTCGGGGTTGTGTGCATACTCGATATGATTAGTTAATACACTTACCTTAAGTGGCAAGTGTATGATATGTGAAAGTTGTGATGTTGTATGTATAATATGTGAATGCTTTATAAATGATATTTGAATGATATTGAAGGTAAAAGAACTAAAAGTAAACAAGTAAAGGTATATGAATACATGTATGGTTATGGTATGGTTATTGACAAACAAGAGGGAACCGGTCCCTAATAATATTCGAGTCAAGAGGGAACCGGACCCTAATAATATTCGAGACAGGAGGGAACCGGACCCTAATAATATTCGAGGCAAGATTGAACCAGATCCTAATAATATTCGAGGCAACAGGGAAGCGGGCCATAATAATACTCGAGGAAGTAAGGCGAAATGCTCTTTAAAACTATATGTATGTATATAAAGAAAGATAAAATATGAAAGTAAGAAAGTAAGGAAGTAAGGATGAAGATATATGATTATGTGTATGAAGGAGAGTAAAGCAGGTTAAGTATGTACTCTATGAACGTATTGTACGTTGCCTGATTAACAAGAACTCACTCAGCGTATCTGACTTTCAGGATGCACGTAGGTGAGTAGAATGAGATAGCTAGCTTGAAGGAGGACACATGACAGAAGAATAAAGACGCTGGCATCTAAATACTTTATTTCTATGATGTTTAAAATAAGAGACATGCTATTATTGTTTTAAATTTTAAGACTTATGTAATGGATAGTTGACATTAATCTATTCCGCGAAAAGTTTTATTTAACTTTGATGTATAGAACATTGTTTATGAGTAAATTCAACGTATAACATAGGGCACCAGGACCGAGGCCTTACAGCTATGGGTGTGACCAAATCCACAATGACGCACTGAGGAACATCATAAGCGAATTTTTTTATTAATACATTTTAACAAACCCTAGAGCCCCATAATCACTTCCAGACGTCTCTAAACACAAACACACATGCGCACACACACCTTTGGGTGATTTGATGTTCTTCCTTGATTGAAAAACCCTTGATTTCCAATCTCTCTGTAATATTAATGTTCATTCATGTGTATTATGATTGTTGGTTGAGGTGAATGATTAGAAACCCTAGGTATGATATAAACATGTTCTTGTATGAGTTTGATAGCGGATTCTGACAAATTCGTTCTTGCTTATTGATTGGGCTGTAACATGATGATAAATAAATAGTTTTGATCTATTCTTGAGTTCAAGATGTTCTACATGGAGTCAAGTTTCAAGAAAACTATAGTTCGTCATTTTGGACGCGTGGATCATAGTTTTTTCTAATTTTACAAAGTTGTATCTCTAATCTGATTTGGAGAGTTGTTTTTGGTTTCGGATTCCCGGTATCGTAACCTGATATTGAGAAAGTCAAATGGGTTGTTTCAACTTCTAGAACCTCAAATTTTTAGTTATGATTCTAGGCCAATTGTCCATGCTCGATTTGGATTAGTATTGTGGCTTAACAAAGTCAATACTTTTTGTTGTCAATCTAATAAAGTATTTGCAGTTATCCATTATGATTGCTTTATCATGATTATTGTGTGCATGGGAAAAATGTAACAAATCTTTTTTGGTAAACCTAACACATGTATGCTATAGTGGTAAAAATTTTATAATCTATTTCAATTGTATGCTTAGTCAAAAAATTTGTTTATACGTGTCTAAATCTGTCTCATAAAGTGCATGATCATTATTTGAGCTCCATGATAAATGTTTGCTTAATTGATCATTGTATGATGTAGTGTGCATGTTAGGATTTGTATCACTAATGACATTACTATAATCACCAACGGGTCGTCGTTTCAAAATTGTTTTCCTTGTGAGTCCTTACTTGATCTTAGGATATAGAGATTGTCAGACACTTGGGTTTTATCAAGAATGCTTGAACACACATTTATAGTTTACATGTAATAGGTAACATTTAGCGAAGCATCTAGTTCATACTTATTGTTTACTTTTGGCGCCAAATTTAAAGTGAGTTTCACAACCCTTCTCTTTTACAAAATTTTCCTTTTGGGGGTGAAAGCATGCAAACAAACATTTTCATTTGAATATGCACACATTTCCAAACTTCAAAGTCCTTACATTTTCAGACCGTTAGTATATAGAATACAACTAGAAGATTCGGATAGTACTATTAGGTTTTACAAACCCCATCCGGGACAGGCAGTTGCCGGGTGTGAATTATCCAAAACATTTATTCCAGTGTTATTGGTTGACCTGATAAGAAGGCAACCACTATATATTCCACAGTCAGATTTGGCCGCGAACGCCATTAGTAGCATGTACATAGATAGGAGGTCAACTAATTATTTTTGGATACGTTATCGGTATCACTTGAAGGCTACTTACTTACAAACCTTTGAACTCACCAATCTTTGCGGTGACACTTTTGACATGTCTTTCTCATATCACTAAGGTGCGCATCAGGATGCATGGCTTTCCTCAAACAACTAAGCTCATTTTGGGTATCATGAATTGTAGTGTCTAAGCATTTAAATGTGAACTAGTTATTTAAAACTTGCAATTGTTTTACGATTTCGCAAATGTAACTTACACTGAATATGTGTTTACTCATATTATTGTGTTTTATTGAATGATATTTTTACTTTATTAAATCGTTGTTCAGTATGAAAAGTGACTAGATCCTGGTATGTCGCGTATCTCACGAAAAATCCTGTTAGTCAAAATTTAAGGGTGTGACATTTACCAACGCTCGAATTTTACCGACTGACGCCACATCATTGGTCCACCTCAATTTTTATAACATTTTTTATGTTTTGTTTTAATTCCAGTACAATAACGCGCGTACCCAAATCCGACCGAATTTGCATCAACTTCCACCCGAACACTTGTAAATGAAAACACTTGGGTTTTTCAAAAACACATGTATGCCGAAATGTAAATATCTAAAAGTTGAGGGCCGAAGTGTAGATAATGAACAACGAAAGTTGGTGTAAAAATAAGATATGTTCGTTATGAAATCTAAAGTATAATATATTTCGGTTAAACAATCATTTGAAAGGAAAAATGATCGTTCGAAGTAATAATATATATAACCGAGAAATTATATTTCGCTCTCTTGATATTTTAGATGAATTAATAATATATATTGGTATAATATATATATTCTTCATCCTTAATATTAGTTATTTAAAAATTTTTAGCTTAACGATTCACCGGCATATAGTTGACGTATTTTCAAAACTGTTTTACAAGAAATCAATAAGATTAGACAAATCAAGAAAGACATAATAGTATATTGGAGATGTAACCATTAGATGTTATCAGATAACTTAGATATTTGAAATTAGAAATAATGTGAATTATGTTTTCAAAGAGTTTTTGAAATAAATGACGGGTTTTAAATCCCGAGATTTTAAAAAATTATTTTATTGAAAGATTTCCACTAAAAAAACCCAACTATGATGTATTTACAAAAACAGTAACAATTGTTGGTCATACGTCTCGGCCTGGGTGTGACATTCACTTACACGTGAGTTTTTCCAACCAACCTGGCATAATGCGTCATGTAAAACTCGATTATAGATTAAGCTTGAACTTTGGTGCAACAAAGATTTGATTGGTCTAAGAAACGTATTCAAAACGGACCAAATTCCCATCGACTCAATGCCACAACGTCCAGTATTGTCAACGCTCGAGTTTTACCGACTCACACCGGCGACGCCCATTTACGATTGCGCTTGAGTTTTACCAATTCCCAGGGTTTACCGACCAAAAAAATTTGTGTAAATATGTTCAATTTTATATAATATGTTATATAAATGCTGCTACTTTTTTGGGGTTTTATTATTTTAAATATGTTAATTTGAAATATTTAGGTTTTAGGTTTTGTTTCGATATCGTATTAAACGAAGCCAATGACAACCGAATTCGTGTTGACTCGCAGTTGCAACGCCTGGGTTTTACTGACCAAATTCTCTGCTCAACATGTTCGAAAAAATCAGTGTCGTTACCATTACAACCTTTTTATTTTGTTAATTTTTCTATAAGTTATTTGAGTGTCACCAATGGTTTATGCGTTGACATATTGATTTTCTTAAATTAGTGTCGGTATCAATGAACTTAGACCATAACAGCCGAATCAACATTCGTTCACTTTAACAACACAAGGGCATATAAACATATTCCAACTGCCTCGACGCATCACCCCATGTTTAACACATTTTTTTTTTATTTTAAACAGCTACACACACCCATCTATTTCAACTTCTACTCCAACTCCTAAATTACTTTAAGAAAATCTATTCTCATGACACGGTAAAACACTAGTTATTATTATTACTATTATTATTATTATATTCATGATGATTAATTTACAGCAAATGGCAGTTCTATATTATTTTATTCTCAAATTCTAACACTTCAATGTCTTCTTGTTGATAAAAAAGAAAAGTCATACCCTATATACAAATATATAATTTTAATGGATTGGCACTAAACACACCACAAGTTCTCTTTTTATTTTTTGCAATCTTTTCTTCGATTTGTTTTTTTTTTCTAACTGTAAATTTCTATAAACAAATGCTGGAGCCAAAAGCACCCTTCATAACCCGGAGGAGAACTGAGACAAAGCAAAAAAAAAAAAGACAATCACATCAAGGAAAACTTACACCAACCAAACCAGCAAATCGACTTGTATTTAGATCTAAGTTTGAACCAAAGGAAACTTAATGATCTAATGTCGCAGATGATATCTCCAATACTCGTCTTTTTTCCTTCAAAAATCAAAGCATTCCGAGCCCTCCATATTCGCCAGCAAGCAATGATAACGATGCCTTTGAAAGCCTCCTTTTCCTTGTTTTTCAACCCCACATGGTTATAAACTTCCAGAAGATCCTTAACCGAAAAGGCAAAGAAAGACAGGATATGGCACCAAGAGATTAAAGCATCCCAAACCTGCGTGGTCACCGAGCAACCGGTGTAGATGTGCTCAGTAGACTCTTCCGCAGCATTTCAGAAAATGCACAAGGAGTCCGGAACATAGTGTTTCTTCTTTTAAGGGCGATCTTGGTCGGGATTTTATCCATTTCTGATCTCCAAGCGTGAATGTTACACTTAGAAGGGACCCATTTACTCCAATTCAAGACATAAATATGGTTGTAATCCCTGCAAGAGATGATAACTTGTTTAACTGATCTGACCGAAAAGGAACCTGACGAGTCTCCCCCAACAAAGTCCAAGAGTCGGGGCCCGTGTTCCATTTGGCAGCTGCGATAAGTTTAATACAATCTTCCCATTCAGCCAATTCACTTTGTGAAGACGGGTTTCTTTTCCATTCCCATTTCTAGACTAATTGATTGCCACTCCAAAAATACTATATTATTTTCACACTAAAACGAAACAAAAAAACTATATTTCCGAATTAACAACGGAAATTGTAAGGCCCCGTTACCGGTGCCCTACTTTAGACGTTGGATTACTCATAAACGCAGTTCTAAATATCAGAGTTGATTAAAACCTTACGCGGAACATAAAACTTTCATAAAACATTACATATCAAATCATAAACATGTCTTAAAACATTCTTCTTGTCTTTCAACATCAAAAACATAACTTATAAAACATAATAGGTCTTCAGATGCCGGACTCTTATTCTTCTGCCATGTGTCCCGCTCACGCTAGCTGTCGCATCCTACTCACCTGCGTGCATACTAAAAGTCAGCTACGCTGAGTGAGTTCTAGTTAATCACACATCAAACAATACATTAACTTACATTCAATCATGCATCCGAAGATACATAATAATTACTTTACTAATTTACTTTTATTTCATACTTTCATACATACGTACATACTTTATTAATTTTATACTTTATAATTACTGTCCATTCTTTCTCAGATATTATTAGGGTCTGATCCCTTCCTTTTCTATCTCAGATATTATTAGGGTCTGATCCCTCTTTCCTTTATCTATCTCAGATATATTTAGGGTCTGATCTCTTTCTTGTCTATCTCAGATATTAGTAGGGTCTGATTCCTTTATACTTCTCTATCTCAGATATTATTAGGGTCTGATCCCTTTCTTCTATATCTCAGATATTATTAGGGTCTGATCCCTTACTTTTTCATCTTCATACATACTGTCTTTTCATACCCGAAATATACATACACATCCCTTTCTTCTATATCTCAGATATTATTAGGGTCTGATCCCTTACTTCTTCATCTTCATACATACTGTCTTTTCATACCCGAAATATACATACACTTTCTTTTATCATTCATACATACTCATATGTTATATTGCACATATTGACAAGGGAGGTATGATGATAGTTGAATGTGTATGTTATATATATATATATATATATATATATATATATATATATATATATATATAACATACACATTCAACTATCATCATACATCCCTTGTCAATACGTGCAATATCCGAAGATCATTCAAGTACCGACAAGCTTTCATTCGCATTCATATTATACATACATAGATAACATATAAATCATACATGACATACACTTACCATTTAAGGTAATTGTATTAACTATCACATCGAGTATGCACACAGCCCCGAAAATATAACAAGGAAATGGGGCTAGAAACTCACCTGAATTCGGTTTCTTTCTCCGTTTATCGTGATTCCTCTCTTTAGCTGTGCTCTGCTAACTGTATATAGGTTACACGTATCAATACTCGTCTAATCTAATCTAACGGTCTAGTATTAATTTTCTTTTACTTGGACATTAAGCGAGCTTAACCTTACGCGAACTTAAACATTTAAGAGAACTTAAACATTTAAGCGAACTTAAACGTTAGGCGAATTTAATACTCGGCGAACTTAGTCTCTGGTGAAGTTATACAGCAGCATACTTATATAACCAGCGAACTTATATGCCCAGCGAACTTATATACCCAGCGAAGTTCATACAGCAGCGAACTTATAACCAACGAAGTTATACAGCAAGCTCGCTGTTGTCGGAGTTCGTTTCATCAATCCAAAATACGCGTTTTGCGACCTTTGTTAGCTTATTATGGTTCGACCTTAGCCCCAACCGTTCCCTAGTCCGATTGCAGTCTAAGCTTGACCCGAACACATCATAAAGTTCGATCTTTTAAGCTAAAACGTTCCAACTAGGTTCAAGGGTTCATTTAATCAAGCCGTTTCCATTTTCGGGTTCATTACACTCATGTTTATTATAAAGTTTACAACTTTATGCTTCGTTTATACCCGATCTATTCTAGACTCAAGTTTCAAGGCTAAACGTTTTATAAAAACATAAACTTTAAGATCAAACATACCTTGACGTGTTCGTTTGATCTCGTTTGGCTTGATTATGAACTCTAGATCCTGTATTTATCTTGTATAATAAAGATATAATCACCAACTAGTGTTCGATTGGCCTCGTTCCTCTCCCCTAGCTCGCGACCGAATATAGTGGATGTGTGTGTGTGTGTTTTTGAGTGTGTAGGCAAATATGGAAAGATTGAATGAAGATTAGGGTTTTAGGGTGGGTTAAGGGAGTATTTATACTTCTTAAATCTCATGGACCTAAGGCCCATTCCCTATAATCCATCTTAATTAGTTCAAGTCCATAATCTTTTCCTTATTAGACGTTTGTTAATATTATTAAACGCACGACAATTTAACGCAACTTTCTTTATTTATTATTAGAATATTTAGGATGTTACAGAAATATTATAACTATATTATTTTCACACTAAAACCAAACTAAACAAAACAAAAAATCAATGATATTACGTTTTCTAACTGCTAGTTTGTTCTAGTGATAAAGGTGTATGGCCTTCAACCAAAAAGTTGTTGTATCTAGTTTTAGTTGAGACAGTATGAAAATAGTTGTTAAAAAAAAGATATTATGTTTTTCAGCTTTAGTGAAAATTTCTTTAGTCAAGTGCGCTTGGACAATATTTTCTAAGGCCATAAGTAATGGTTACTTTTAAAGGGCATTTTTTGTCACATAATCATCGCCCTTTTTACTAAAAAAACCACATGTGTGTATCATATATGGTTTTTGTTCACCCATGTAATGTCTAGGCTAAGTGGCGTATCTAGACATAAATATCAGGGGTAATGTTTAAAAGTTTTTTTTACCGTATTTCATACAATGTAAATGAAACAAAAATAGAAACACGATACATTGGGTGTAAATTTCTCATATTCGGTTTTTGAAAGCTTGAAATCGAGTTATTACACCATGTTCTTTTACTTTATCAAATGTTTATCTTCTGACTACACAAATTAAAACATTTTTCAAATACCCATCACTCATTCGCTTGCGCAAACCCGCATTGATAAGTTACAATTTAGAAAAACATATTTCAACGGTTGCGGTTGTAGTCGGTAAAACCAACGCTAGCGTCAATATTTGATAAACAAAAAAAAAGTTGGTGAGCTTTCTGGTTTCTACCATTACACGAGCAAGGTCACACATTCACCCAATTTTGAAAATTTATCATCTTATTTAAAAGTGTAATAAAAGGTCGTACGATAACTCGAAATACATCATCTTTCTTAATTACTAAAATCATACGGATACATTTCCAAAAATGTAACTATCTTAGATTTGTCATACTTGGAAAATGAATCTCAATACTCAAGGCAGACAGATTTTCTAACAAATTAATTAAGACCTCACTAAATCTATTTCCAATTTCTTGAATTTGCATATCCAAAACCGTATTAAATATTTCAACCTTAAAATGATGATTATGTTGAGCTTGTTTCTGTTTGATGTTTCTCGTTCAAACAATAGAAAAAAAAAGGTTAATAGTTTCTATTTGCTTTGGGCTTTAAAATTTGTTTGGGCTTTATTTAATTTGAACTTTTAAAATATAATGATTCTGTTAAGCTTGTTTATGTTTGAGTCTGTTTATGTTTAATCTTTCTCGTTCAAACAAAAGAAAAAAAGATTAATTGTTTTTATTTGTTTTACGTAATAATTTGTTTGGGCTTTATTTAATTAAAATATATAAATTGGTTGGTCTTTAAATAAATAGGGGTAATGAAATATTTTTTGTAAATGTAGAGAAATACAAAAACCAACCCAAAATTTTTTTTACGCTGTCGCGCGACGAAAAGTTGAAATGTAGCATATAGTGGATGATATCCCTGCTTATGAAGTGCATCCGCCCCTACTAGGCTCTAGTATCTTATAAATAGCCATTCAAATCCCAAAATATGTTTAATTAGTGTTTCATCCGACGCTTTCAGGCATGTCGGTAATCACCATTTGGTTAACTTAGATGAAAACTTAAACTTTAATTGTAGCACAAAGGATTAAAGTTGTGTAATTTAAACTCAAATATTTGAATTCATTTACTCCATACGATTAAAAAAAGTATTTTATTAAGAATTTAACTCATATAGCATATGATACAAAATTATTACATATTTGAAACAACGCCTATTCAGTCGGTAAAACACAGTCGTTGCATATGGTTGGTATCAACTATGTTTGTTAGTTTCAGAACGTACTAAACCTAAAAAATAGTTCCGTCAAGTTAACATTATTAAAATAAAAACATTGGTGTTATGACGACTCGATATGAATTCTATCGGTATCAATAAAGTTAATTCATTACATGTACGAGAACTAAAAATAAAATACAATTTTCTCATATTTAAAAGAAATAAACAAAATAAAACATAATTAAAAAACCTAATATAGCAATCAATACATATATGAATAAAAAAAGCTACTAAAGTGGGGACACGAACTTGGGGTAATTAGTATTTCAAGAATGAGGAAACATTCCAATACTCAATGGTAGAGCACTCGCTTTACTAGTGAGAGGTAGGGAGTTTAAACCTCACTACCACCAATTTATATGGGAGATATGAGGGATGACCCTGGCTTGCCAAGGTTCGAGTTCTGATCTCACCCGGTTTTACCGGCTCCTCGTTGTCGTGCCGTTTGGCGGGCGTGGGGGTCGGGTTTTATCGTGTGAATCCCTCAACAGGTGGACCGCTAGGGGCTCCTTCCGTCTGGACTAGTGGCCAACTCGGGATACCTTTAGCCAATGGGGGCCGCGTACGCAGTACCCAGCATTACTTAGTTGGCCGTTCAAAAAAAAGGAAACATTCCAATAATCATAAAACCAACTCAACAGTTTGAGTAAATCTTGAAAGCAAAAACATAAATAGTCAAAGTCATAACCTTAAAAATACTTTTGTAGCACCAACCTTTTCAATTATAATAATTTATAATACGCACTTCAAGATTTACTAAAAACATGTTTAATGAATAATGCCCCTAATGCTTCTTCAATCATTATTATTTAAGACATATATTAGTTTATTGTAAAAACACTCATACTCTAAAAAATCCCATGATTTTCTGGGGATGGTGTAAGGGCTTTATTCGCCCACTTAATACCCCATGCTCTAGTATCTCATAAACAGGCTTTCAAAATCCCAAAATACGCCTAATGCACACTTCAAGTTGGTGCTTGACTGACTAGAGTTGATTGGAAATTAAATGTATTATTTTGAATTGTTTTCAACTTTAGATTTGATGAATTCGTTATTTTACAAACACCCTTTAAGTTGGTTGGATTCAGAATTTATATTACGTTAAAATTGTATTAAAATCACAAAACACTTGCACACATGGGTATAAGTGTAATACAGGTTTGTAACGCGTATCTCCCTCTTGTCTCTCGTGATATCAACAAATCATGGTGAAGAAACACCGACTTTAAAGTTTAAAATATGATTACTTTTAATGACCTTCAAATAGGGGGTGTTTGTTTTTTCTTCAAACATCTTCAAGGGAGCTAATGTCTGCAGGCGCGCAGACATTACCCTTGAAGACTGTTTGTTTTTTTTCTTAAAACAGATCTGAAGTTATCTTCTTTCATCTTAAAAGAAAAGCAAGGAAATCTTGCTTAAAACATCTTCACAAAAAAACCCTACTCTTCTCCCTTTGCAGCCACCCTCTCATCCACTGCTCCTACCACCGTCCGCCAACACCACCACCCACCGTACGCCGCCACCACCACCCCCGTACCCCGCCGCCACCGTCCACCACCATCCACCGCCACCACCACCGTCCACCACCCACCATCCATCACCACCACCGTCCACCACCCACCATCCATCACCACCACCGTCCGCCACCACCACCACCATCCATCACCGCCACCACCACCATCCATCACCCACCACCACCATCATCCATCACCGCCACCACCACCGTCCACCACCGCCACCACCACCGTCCACCACCCACCATCCATCACCACCACCGTCCGCCACCACCACCACCATCCATCACCACCACCGTCCACCACCCACCATCCATCACCACCACCATCCATCACCACCACCACCATCCATCACCACCACCACCATCCATCACCGCCACCACCACCATCCATCACCCACCACCACCACCATCCATCACCACCACCGTCCACCACCAACCAAAACCATCCATCACCACCACCCATTGTCCACCACCACCATCCACCGCCACTACCCACCGTCCGCCGCCACTACCACCATCCACCACCACCACCTTCCACCACCCACCAAAACCAAATCGGCATGGCAAGCAAAGACTAAAAACTAGATGTAACTTGAATAAATGACTTCTATCTTGTGAGATAAGTTTGACAGTTATGCAGACAGTATCAGCTTATAAAAACAAACAGTCTTATATTTTCAGCTTGCAGATCTTCAGACCACATCTTCAGTTGCAGACATGAAAACAGATGAAATCAGCTTGCAGACAGTTTATGTCTGCAAAAACAAACAGCACCTTAGTAGATTAAAATATGTTTAGACTATTTAGGTCATTATGCTAAAGTTTATAGTTATAATAATAGAATAACTACATATAATGGGTCACTAAGATGTCATGAGTTTTAAAATGTTTTTACTTCTATCAAAATTTTAATACTTGTGACAGTGGATTTCAATAATTTTACACTTTCTATTTTATTTGATTATTTTTATGTGGTGGATCAAATATTATCCATATTATTAAAACTAACGTGTTAGATTTCGTTAAAAATAACTCAATGAACGAAAATAAATTGAAATTATGATTGTCAGAAAATATATTTTTTTAAGTTTGGCTTATTACTAACCAGTGAATTAAATTTAAGATTATTAAAATTCAATATCTTTGTATTATAATATCCACATATTATATTATTAGTTGATTGGAAAAGGTGGTTAAATTGGAAAACTTTAATCCCCCTTTTCTTTCTTGTAGTTATAATTATAACATATCCTTTCAAATGTGCACGGAATATTTTCGAGGACTAAAAGTATGATCAACCATTCAAACATAACAAAATATATATTATAATCATGATTATTCAAATGTATATAATGTAGAAAACGATATCTTTTGTGACTTTTACGTTGCTTTGATAACACTCTTATACTACTTTATGGAAAATGATGCAATATCTAACCTCATTACATTTTTGGATAATTTTGATTAGACATGTATTTTAATATCAATAAATCGTAAATATTCGTTTATCCGTATTCAATATAGTTAACCAAAATGTTTTCAGGTGGTCTTTGAATATTAACATTAGTATAACATGGTCAAACAAAAACAAAGATTTCGTTTTGGTCTAATTTTATGGTTTTAACAAATGTTTATACATAAAAGGAAAAGTCGTTAGGAAACTTTTTAACAAGAGTTAAATTCGTTTTACGTCCATTAGGCCCAGCCCAGGGGTATACTTTTAACGTTTAGGGTGTTAAAGTCGATTTAACAAAGGTTAACAAGTGGGACACCATTCATTTAATGGGTTAAGGAGTGCAAGGCATGTTGGGTAAAGTGTTAATGAGATTTTAAATCCTCTACACTCACATTGTCACACCCGGCTAAAGCAGAAACATGAGATGTAACTACATAAGGTCTCATAACACATTGGTTAACAAGGATTACATTTCATGTCTTAACAATCTTTTATCAGATACAAGAGTTGGGCACTTGGCCAAGACTTCATACTATTCCACTAAATACTATAGGTTACCAAATAAAAAATAACCACAACCAAATAAAAGCTAAGAAAATTGATGTAGACCAAAATGTGTAAATCAACAACACTAGTGAACTTAGCAAGTGTATAAAATTCACTAACTTGATTATTTATTAAAAAAACTTTTGTCAACATTTGACATCAGTAACTTAAAAAGTCATAAACAAGTTTTAGATCCAAAGAACCATATTCTTCAAACTACACATTACATGTTTTAAAAGCATGAAATGTGAATGCTTTTTAATTTTTTTAGAATGATCCTCATGGATTATGTTAAGATATTCACCAACTACCATATATAACAAATACTTATATAAGCAAAGGAAAGTGGAGATATAAGAAGATGGGTTTGTCATACATTGGTGAAAGAAGAAAGTGAAGTTATCCTACATGGATATAAATAAGAAACGATTAATTTCACATATACCCTTGAAAACATTACAAATATCATATATAACTAAGCAACTTAAAATATCATATATACCCCTATTAGTTTAATTATAATTTAATAAATAATCATTTTACCGTTATTTTTTAAAAAATTAACTTTTATATATGCCCGTTTTAATGAATAGACCGTTCTACCCCTTTCTATTACATAACGTTATACCTTATGTTATTATTTTAATTTTAATTGACGTTCTCACCTTTAACAACAACCAAATCGTCTCTTGTCACCTTTTCAAAATTGCAAACCATTCGAAGTTTTATCACATCGAATGGTCTACATTGTAAAACATTTTATCGCATCTAATTAAACTAGAGTAATGTGGTCATTTTTTTAACTTATTTGATGAATTGGGTATATATGATAATAACTTTGTAAAGGCATATATGATATTTTTGATTTTGCATGGGTATATATGATATTTTTAATATTTGTAAGGGTATATATGAAATTGCCCCAATAAGAAAAGAGAAGTTCTAAGCTCTTTATAAGGAAGAGAACTCACTTGATAATATTCTTATATGATAAGACACACTTAGTGTTCTTAGGGAGATTGCGAAGCAACCGACGCGTACGGGCTCAGGCGAAGTGCGATGGGCATAATGTGGGACTTTGATGGTGCACTTTGCACTTATATGCGACGTGGTCGCTACACGTACGTGTCACGTTGCCAGTCACATTGCACGCCAAGTGGCATAGCTAGGACTAAATTGGAAACCCTATGGAAACCTTATAAGCTAGTCGCGCTACGCGATGACCCTTCTTTTAGGCCATCATGATACACGACCAACTTGAAAATCAGCTAAAAAGGGGAGTAATCCAACCTTCACTCTTCGTCCAAAATTCACTGCTCGCTCTCTCACTTTCTGATATAATTAGGGTATTAGTATAATACCTCGAGTAGTCATAATGATCTCATATTCCGATCGAAAGAAGCTTAGTACATGAACCAGCTGCCTGAACAAGGTAAGACTTTGTTTCATCCTATAAAGTTTCTAATATCGTGATTATCGTTATGATTATCTGTTTATACCAATAGATATATCCTACATTGTGTTTAACTAGGTGCTTAATACCCAAAATCTCTTTGTTTGTAAACTTGTGAGGCTAGACATTCAAATTTTTTTATAACTCATATTTGTGTGAGACAACTGTTTTCCAATATTGTCATGAAAGATTTTAAACTTATTAAACTTATGGCCATTAGAACAAATGCTTTCAAAATATTATCAAAAGGTTTTAATTACGTTACATCGATTAAGTCTCTATATACTTTCGGGATGGTTGCTACTAGTATTGTTGGGTTTTGTATACAAGTCTTGCCTAATGGAATATCACACGTTACTTATTGGACAAGTGTTAGACAATAAGTAATATGACAATAGTCACAGACACAATCAAGTGACATGTACCTTTCGGTAATTCATAAACTAGCAGGTGTAGAAACATCTTAATTTTGTAACTGTAAAAATATGTCATTTACTAAAAAAATATACTCACTAGTATTTCTTGCTGACTGAATATTTTTAAACATGTTTCAGGTGACATGTTAAATACACAGGAATGATGTTTGCGGACTTTCAGCTTAAATAAGTGGCTTGTCACCAGAATAATGAAATGTGTTTTGTAGATAAGGGTTTCTCTCTATAAAACTTATGTTTGTATAATAATGGGTTTTATTCCCAGTTTATGAAATAAGAATCATGGTGATTTTATAACTTTGATAATTTCTCTTAACTACGAACTTGATGAAACATGTTTTCACAAAATATTTTAATAAACATTGACACCACCTCTCGTGTGCACGGCTTCCCTCCTAGGTTATAGGGTCGAGGGCTGTGACTGATGAAGTGGTATCAGAGCCACTAGTTTACGTAATATGAGTATTTTGATAATACCTAATCTTATACATAAGAGTTAAAAAATAAACGTATTAACTTCTGTGTTAACTATACAGACAAAATTCTAAATACACGTAAATATAAATAATATAGTTTATTTTGTGGAGTTCTTTTTTTTATTGTTTTTGATAACATGAGTGACTTAGTAGAAACGTTCCAAATCTTATCTGTCAGCAACACGGATATGGACATAGTACCCCCTACATGTTAAGGAAGTACAAGTGAACCAATGGTATTTCGAGCACCAGCTCCACCACAACCAAACCCAAAAGGACGAAGAAGATATAAGGATTGAAAAAAAGGACTAGAAGAGGAAAAAGAGAAAGGAAGATGGTAGTCAAAACACCAGAACCACAACCCGAACTAGAACCATCACTACAACCACAAGCCCCTCAACCAAAACCAACTACACAAACACCGTTTTAGGAGATGCTAGATAAATGTCTAGATCAATGTGAAACATTCAAACCAATAATAAAGTCTATCAATGAAGAATCATCCATTAAGCCTACCATACCTACCTAGAACCAGAAAAACATACCACTCCCTGATGACCTAATAACTCAAGACCAAGACGAAGAATGGTTGACAAATTATTGGCAATTCCACACTATGATGAGTAACCCATATGCACCATTCCAGGCAGAAACCTCCAACTATCCCAATATGACACTAGAATACATGACAACATTACGCCAATACGGGGTAGACTCGGCGGAAACGGATCTTCGGCTTAGGGATATTGGGGAAAATATTGCGATCGGGAGCCCTACATATGAAGACCCGCTAACACAATATACATACATACATACATACATACATATATATATATAGGGGTAGGATCTAGAGAGAACTCCTCTTAAAAAAGAGAACTAGAGAACTAGTAAAGAATTATTTTTAACTATTTAAAAAAAAATTATTTTGTGATTTTTTTCTTTCCTCATTCTAATAAGATGATATTGATACTAAAAAAACACTTGTCGGTGTAGTACTGTAGTGCATATGTGCACTAATGCCTATTACATATATACAATAGTGTTTTATTGCATATAATATAACACAATTGCATTATCCAATACACACTATTGAATATATGCAAATACGACACTAATAATTGTATGCTAAACACGTTATCGCATATATGTAATACAACACTAATGTACATATGCACTATATCGATTTTATTTAATTTTTGTATATAATATAACACTATTGCAAATAAACAATACAAACAACTATATATATGTTATTCAACACTATGTCAAATATCAAAATGCACACTATTGCAAATATGCATTATAAAAAAAGTCGGTTTATTGCATATATGCATTACTCGTTATTTTTTTTATTTTTTTTTGTGGTGAAGAATGTTAGTGCATGAATTTTATGCTGTGGATCCTTAATCCTTAACTATCTTATGGATAGATTATCCTTGAGATATGAACAGGTTATAAAGGATCAATGATCCTCGGTGTTATTTGTCTACTAATGATTGTGTTTAGTATGGTGGTGTGTTAGACAGGTATAACAATTTTAAGGCGTGTTTGCATCAATTATCCTCATGGAGTATTCTCTAGCTGGAGTATGGATCCAGGATCCTTATTGAGCATAGCTAGTAATGGACGAATTTGTGTGAAGACTGATGTTTAAATATCAACAACAGCTCTTAGACTTGTTCTTCCACTTATTTCGCTACTAGACTCCTAAAGCACGTGGTCAAAGTAATGGGAGTGGCTAGTGGAGGACTTGCGGATTGTTAGGAATTGTTGTTAATAATATTTTCTTTATAATTATCAAGTTATGATTGATTAAGGGACACTTGTACACACACGCACTCTAGAGCATAAGCAATTACTCTCTCTACTCACTAGTTTACTTTGTAACGTCGATCATAAACTCCACAACACTTGTAACTACCTTTTACCATTAATAAACTTGACGGTGATAGTTTTCACCGTCTGAGGGTTTTTTGTGCCGGATATTATTATAATCACGTACCATCCGACCAAAGATTATCTTGTTAATATTTGAACGAAGCAATTCGACCAAAGATTACCTTGCTAGTTTTTGACCGAAGTAAGATTATCATAATCAAGGGTTTTTTCCCTCGTGATCAAATCATTGTGCTCACCAATATCTCTGTTATACATTCACTTTTATCGTGTTAGCACTATACCTAACTTGACAGATTTGGATACATTATCCTTAGCTGATTTTTATCCAAAACAATTTGGCGCCCACCGTGGGGCAATTGGTGCTATAATCCATATTATTCCTATTGTTTTCAACCTTTTCATACCCATATCACTATCAATGGCCTTTCAATCAACCTCTTCTTCATCAACCATGCCGTCTACGGTTCCTCTCTCATCAAGGACTTTGCCGCTGATGCCTCCGCCAATAATGGGAGCAACACGGCTCGCTGCTGCTGGAAGCAAGACACAGCTGCAAGTCTTCGAGAGATCAAGAACCACTGCTGCCACCCCGGTGGTTAGTACTAACAATGATGTTTCATCTATGTTTTCGCAGGTTAAAGCATATATGGAGCAACAGAACAAGACCAATCAAAGGATCCTTCGTGAGATAGAAGATCTCAGGAAGAATAAGAGGCCAACGGAGGATCACACTCCCCTAATACCCAGGAGTTGGATTTCACTGGTCCAGGATCAATGGCTCAGTTTACTCAAGGATCATCTATCCTTCAACAAGGGTCCATGGGTCAACAGATTCAAGGATCCTCACTGTTTCAGCCAGGATCATCTATCCTTCAACCGGGGTCCATGGGTCAACTAGCTTAAGGATCCTTAACTTTCCCACAAGGATCATCCATCCTTTAACCAGGATCTTCTAGGTTATATCACTAGGGATCCTATAATTTACAACCTCAAGGATCCTTCTTTCAGAATCAAGGATCCTCCGAACTTCAGCATCAACGATCTTCCGAAGTTCATGAAGGAGATATAATCCCCATGCAAACCATATCTTCTGGAGGACCAACTCCTATTGCAGACTCTTCTCATCCCAACTACTCATCCGGGATGCCTACCTTCACCCAGCAAATAGGTAACTCGTATGATCCTATATCCTTTAACGCTAACCATGGTCCCGTGCAGGATGCAGATATCAACCAAGCTATGGCCAAGGAGCTACAAAAGCTCAAGGATATGATATCCAGTGTTCCCGGGGTGATACGTCCAATCCCCGAGATACCTGAGGCGAGTCACAAGTTATCCAGAATTGCTCCACCTATTTGTGATGCTGAAATCCCGAAGCGTTTCCAAACCCCCAACATGAAGACTTACGACGGAACCACTGATCCTGAAAAACATGTGGCACAATACAGAGAGAGAATGGAAATCAACCCTATCCCGGAGAGACTCAAGGAAGCCTGCTTGTGCAAAGGCTTCGGATCCACACTCACAGGATCAACATTAAAATGGCTGCTAAGTCTTCCTCCTTTCTCAGTTACTTCTTTTTCACATTTAGTTAACTTGTTCAACAGCCAATTCCTGTAGTAGGAAATTTAAGAAGTTAACTAGTGATTTCTACCGAGTTATCCAACCTAGTGATGAATCCCTAAGGTATTTTGTTACGAAGTTCGGCAGGGAAGCTCTAGAAATCCCTAATCTTGACATGGCTACCGCTGTTGAAGCATTCAAGATGGGACTTCAGAAGGGCTCCCCCTTTTATAATGATCTTGTGATGACTCCGTGCAGGAACCTAGATGAACTAAGAAACAGGGCACTCAGATTCCTCTGACAAGAAGCAAGGATTCTCATTCAAGAACAATAACTCGAAGCCCTACTCCAAATTCAACAACCAAAACGTTAGAGCTGTTGAAGAGGGGGATGATGATGAGGACTACCCCAACCTTTCAGAGTACTGTTTCTCCGTAGATACCCATGGTTTAATTTGTGCCATGAAGGATCTAGGGGGGAAAGCAAGGTGGCCACGAAAGAAAGAGAAGTCGACACCTTGAAAGACAAGTCTAAATGGTACGCTTTCCATGAAGATTTTGGCCATATGACGGATGAGTGCATTGGCTTAAGGAGGGAGATCGGATACCTCCTGAGCAAGGGCCACTTCAAAGAGCTTTTGGGATGGAAGAAATCCAAGATCCAGGATCCTGAAGATCTTCCACAAAAAGCAACGCCACCACCACCAGACGCTCATGTAATCAACTTCGTCTACAGAGATTATGACATACTTCAAACTTCTTGTACTGAAGAAGAGTTCAAGCTAGACGATGAGAGAATGCCACTCCTCTCCACGACGTGAGTAACTGATGAAAGAATATTCTTCGATTTGAGCATCCAGGATCCTCACCAGGATGAACTTGATATACAAATGGTAAATTTCATCTCTGGAGGATCCGACATATGTGGAACATCCTTTTCCGCAGCAAAAAGGCTCGTCAAAGAGATCAAGTTAGACAACGGAGACCGACCAATAGTATCCACCACTTTAACGACAGATAAAAGGATCTTCTTCAATGAAGAAGATAAACTGAACATCCAGGATCCTCACCATGACGGTTTAATTTATTACTTTATTTATCGCTAACCACTATGTACGCAGGATCCTAGTGGACGATGGGAGCTCAGTCAACATTATCCAGCACGATGTCCTCAAGAAAATGAACATTCCAGATTCCGAGATCGTCCCAAGAACATCAGTACTAGTCGGTTTCAGCAGAGAAACTAAGAAGACATTGGGGGACATCAACCTCCCAATTTATATTGAAGGGTTAAATTCATATAAAAAATTCTGTGTTATTGATAACCTTTCTTGTTGCAATGTTATTTCAGGCAGGCCCTGGCTCCATGGGATGTAGGCGATGGCCTCAACTTACCACCAATGCATCAAACTACCTACCCCTTGGGGAGCTGTAAAGATAGTTGGTGTCAGGCAGAGGCCAGGAACTATTATTCCTCATCAATGAAGCCAACAACCAAGCAGACTATAACATAGCAACCATAGCAGCATCCTAGGGACGTACTGGAAGCTCGGGAGAAAGATTTAAAGGAAGTAGCCTTGGACCCCGAGGATCCAGATGTAAAGGTGTTCCTAGGATCCAGTATCCCCGATGAGATTGAGGAGGATATGATATCCTTCTTAGCACGAAGAAAATCTACCTTTGCCTTCAAACATTCTGATATGACAGGTATTTCAAAGGAGGTAATCACTCATAAACTCGGCCTTGATCTATACATTAAACCCGTCCATCAGAATTGAGGGAAATTCGCTCCTGAGAGGAACAAGATCATACAAGAAGTTGAAAAAATTCTTAAGGCCGGTATGATCAGAGAGGTTCAGTATCCTCGATGGTTGGCTAACGTGGTTGTAGTTTCAAAAAAAGAATGGAAAGTGGAGGGTATGCGTTGATTTTACATATTTAAACAAGGCATGTCCCAAGGCTCCTTTCCCATTACCACATATAGACACCATGGTGGATGCAACGGCTGGGCATGAAATGCTTACCTTCATGGATGCTTCCTCTGGATTTCAACAAATTCAGATGGAATCATCTGATCAGGAGGATACTGCATTCATGACTCCTACCCGCATATATTGTTATATTGCTATGCCATTTGGACTAAGGAATGCAGGGGCAACATACCAAAGACTGGTCAACATGATGTTCAAGGATCAGCTAGGCAAAACAATGGAAGTCTACATAGACGACATGGTGGTGAAATCAAAGAAGGCTGAGGATCACCTCAGAGATCTTGAAGAAGCTTTCAATATCCTTGACCAGTATAACATGAAACTGAATCAGTCAAAATGCCACTTTGGTGTTAAGGCTGGAAAGTTTCTGGGGTATATGGTGACTAAAAGAGGAATTGAAGCAAGCCCAGAACAGATTGAAGCCATCATCAACCTTAAGTCGCCTGCAAATGCCAAGGATGTCCAAAGACTAACGAGAAGAATAGCTGCTCTCAACCGATTCATCTCAAGATCCTCTGAGAAATGCAAAGACTTCTACGATATTCTTAGAATGAATAAGAAGTTTGAATAGACAGAAAAGCATTAGGCTGCGCTCAAATCCTTGAAGGATTATTTATCCACAGCTCCATCCTTGAGGAAGCCTGTGGATGGAGAATCCTTGTATTTATACCTAGCTATTTCAGGTAATGCAATGAGTGCTATTCTCGTCAAGGATCATGAAGGTGAACAACACCCTGTATATTATGTAAGTAAGAGTCTGTTAGATGCAGAAGCTAGGTACTCTCACCTTGAAAACCTAATTCTTGCTTTAATTATGGCTTCTACTAAATTAAGACATTATTTTGAGACCCGTACTATTATTTTGAAAACTAATTATCCTGTTAAGAATGTTCTTAGAAAGCCAGAATTGTCAGGTAGAATGGCTAAGTGGGCTGTAAAACTGAGTGCATACGACATTCAGTATGAGCCTAGGACATCTATCAAATCACATGCACTTGCAGACTTTGTGGCTGATTTCAGCAATGACATGCAGAAAGAAGCCGACCTATAGGTTCAGCAACTAGATGTAACTAAGGATCCTTGGATCCTCTACACAGATGGAGCATCCAACGTAAGAGGAATGGAATTGGGCCTACTACTGAAATCGCCACAGGGGGACATAATAACCCAGTCTATTGCATGTGCATTTTAAGAACCAACAATAAGGCATAATACGAAGCACTCATAGCAGGTTTACTTTTAGCCAAAAGTATGAGGATCAGGTATCTTCAAGTTTATATGGATTCTTTACTCATTACTAACCACTTTAACGGTTCTTATACCGTGAAAGGTGAAAATATGATTAAATATTTAGAAATTGTGAAGGAATTAGCAAAATCCTTCGAAATGTTTAGTATAGTACAGGTACCAAGAGAGGAAAATGCTGGGGCATACGCCTTAGCAAATTTAGCCTCATCCCTAAAAATCCCAGAAGATATGAAGATCCCAATTACTCACATACTCTCGCCAGCAATATGAGAGCAAGAAGTTGGGGAAATAACAAGTGATAAGCAGATTGTACTTTGCGATCCATTATCCTCAGACAATCAAGGATCCTGGATCCTTCCAATCAAAAAGTACATCCAAACTGGAGAGATCCCAGCTACGGAGAATCCGAAATCCTTCAAACTCAAGGTATCACAATATATTTTATTAGATGATATGCTATACAGGAAATCTCTTACAGGTCCATACTTGAGGTGCATCGAGAATCCTGAAATCCAAGAAGTACTCAAAGACTTTCACGAAGGAGATTGCGGCAACCACATGGGAGGGAGAGCATTATTCTCCAGGATACTTAGAACTGGGTACTTCTGACCGACAATGAAGAAGGATGCAGTAGAATATTCGAAGAAGTGTGATGCCTGCCAAAGGCATGCAAATATCCTTCATCAATCAGCGTAACCAATGTATCCTATATCCATTTCATGGCCTTTCATGAAATGGGGAATGGACATTGTTGGGAAGTTGCCAAAGGCACCAGGTGGAAGGGCCTTTATGCTCACAATGACGGACTACTTCTCTAAATGGATTGAGGCAGAAGCATTTGTACAAGTCCGAGAAAGGGAAGTTATATCTTTTATTAAATAGAATATTATAACTAGATTCGGTATTCCTTTAGAGATTATATGTGATAATGGTTCCCAATTTATTGGGAAAAGAAAAACTAACTTTTGTGAAAGCTGGGGCATAAAAATGATTACTTCAACACCAGTGCATCCTCAGTCAAGCGGAGTCTAGCAATAAAATCATCATCAACAATTTAAAGAAGAAGCTAGGATCTAAGAAGGGAAAGTGGGCCGAGGAACTACCATATGTTCTTTGGGCCGACAGGACAACACCTAAGAATGCAACGGGCCAAACACCCTTTTCGTTGGTATTTGGAACAAAAGCAGTAATCCCAATAGAGATGGTGGTTCCCACAGCAAGAATAAGCATCCGTGATCCTTAAGCCAACGAAGAAATCCTTTTTGAAGACTTGGATACTGTTGAAGAACTCAGAGACCTGGCCAAAATCAGAATGGCAGCTTATCAACAAATGATAGTTGGGGCATACAACAAGAATATAAGGATCAAAAGATTTAAAGAAGGAGATCTAGTATTGAGGAAAGCCTTCCAAAATACTACTAATCTTGCTGATGGAAAGTTAGCACCCAAGTGGGAAGGACCCTATCAGATCGAGTCGGAGGCGGGAAAGGGGAGCATATCATTTGCTCACAATGGAAGGCAATAGATTACCAAGAGCATGGAATGCTATCCACCTCAAGAAATATTTCTTTTGATTAGGATCCAGTATTCTGAGAGGATATATTATCCTTAAAGGATCAAGGATCCCCGAAATTGGTAATATCTATCCGATTACTTATCCTTTTCAATTTCTTATTATTAATTTAAGGATAACGTATTCTTAATATTTTGTTTCTTCCAAGTTTTGAATATCAAAGCAGGATATTATTAAGATGTGTAATGATCAAGAGGTTGGCCACCTCTCCTTTACATTCAAGGTACTATCCTATTTCTCTTGGCCTAGCCCACGTTTGGATATGACCCCCGATGGTCATACCCTCTAAGGTTTAAAGGTTTTCACCTTTCTTATAAATAGAGTTTCTACGCTCTCGCCTGGAGCGCACGTTATCCAACGTATAGTCCGGAGCAGCGGGACCAGTACACGCTTAGTGGCTAACAATTTCGTTGTTTTCAGCTATATGGAGGATCCTACGAATTATGGTAGACGTACCATACCACCGGTTTATAACGTTTTCACGTTATCTCAAGACAAAGGTTTTTAACATTTTCATGTTAGCTAAGGTTTATAACGTTTTCAAGTTATCTTCGTTTGGGCAAAATCCCGGGTTGGGCGAGTTCCCAGTCAACATCCGTATTTGGGCTTGTCCCCAGATTACACGGGCTTGTCCCCAGATTACACGGGCTTGTCCCCATTTAATAATTTGGGCGTGTCCCCAACTTAATGGGTTTAATCCCACTAACACTATAAGTTGTTTGCAACAGATTTTCTAAGTTCATTGTGAGGATCAAAATTCTAAGGATCCAAAATCCTAAAGTTATTCCTTCAAGGATCAGTAAGAGTTCAATACTTATGGTAACGTAGGTCTACCTAGAATATATGTATTATCTTAGTTGCAATAATTTTGGATATCTCAGGTTAGAGGGTTATTCCTTTGAAGATATTTTGTCACTAAAATTTTTTACTTATTTTTAAGGATACCTTATCCTAAAATTTGTCCTTTAAGGATATTCTATTGTATAACTTTTACCATCTTTTAAGGATATCTTATCCTACTGTTTGTTCTTTAAGGATATTCTTTCATATGTAATTTTCATAAGGATCTTTTATCCTGAAATCTTTTACTTAAGATTATTTTTCAAAACTATCAATAATGCTAAAGTTATATCTAACAAACTTTTAAAAATATACAACAGGCAAATAGTCAAAAGATTTATATTAATTAAAATAAGCCACCAGGACTTATTTAAAAATTCTTAACCCGGACATCACCATGCAAAAGATGGACCATCCATCCGGGTTAAGTGAGTACTACTTACTGTTCATAAGTGCAGGAAAATTAAAATTAAAAACAGGGACAACAAAAGGCTTCATCCCCACAAACAGTGGATCCCTCCACCTTTGTCATCCCCACGAATTGTCTTAAGGATCATGGATCCTTTACCCTAGTTACTACTGTCTGTTACAAACCAAAATTATTGTTCTTAAAACATCATAAAAGCAAAATAAAATGGGCTTGGGCCTTGTCTTCTGTTTCCTTCATCGCCCGTCTATGCAGTTGCTTCAACCTCCACCGTCGCCTCATGGCCACCTTCAGCTTCATCCTGACCCTTCACACCGCTCGTCCCTACTTGACCTGCATCAACCATATCACCTTCAGCTTCATCCCCGCTTCCACCCAAGTCAATCAAAGCTTGCTTCCATTTCTTGATTTCCCATGAAGATTTGTCGAAGGATGGATCATTGGCCTCAGTCACCAGCTTGATTCTATCCTGGAGAACCGACTTGGCTGCCCCGAACTTTGCCTCTTCGGTAGCCTGATTGATCTCGTCCTGCAGTTGGACTGCGAGTGCGGCAGCATGCTCTTCTATCTGTCTCTTCTCTTTGGTCATCTTGGAGAGGGCCTTATCCTTAGCACCAGCCATAGATCTCATCGCAGCAAGGGTCTCTTCATATTCTCCGACAGTCTTCTCGTAATGACTTCGGGCAGAATTGATGGCCTATAAAAGAAAACAAGATAAGCTTAAAAGGATACATGGATAATAAAAATTGAAAGGATAAAGGATCCTCATGGTTGAAATCATTTCCAGGATCTGTTTCTCAGTGCCAAAGGGATTCTTTGGTTCCGAACTCTTCTTCCTCTTAGCTCCTGACTTGGCTCGAGTTGTGATTGGACGAGGCTCGGACATAGGTGTTGGTTTCGGGGTCTCTTTCTTGGTAAACATGCAATCGATATCCTCAAGGGAGAACTTGGAAGCAGACTTTCCTGATTTCTGAGCGCCTGTAAACAATAATTAGCAGATAAGTTTTCAATTATTACACTTTTTAATACAAAAAAAATAAAAAATAAAAAAATTTACTCTTACTTGACATGATTGACTCTGAGTGTGATTCTTGAAAAGCTTCAATGAACATGGCTTGAAAGGTTTTGACTACAGGATCCAGCTAAAAGAACTCTCAACTCTGTCTTCGACTCCAGGAAGATTATATAGCAAATCAAAATTCACAACTACACAAGCAATGAAAGATATTGGCAACAAAATAAAGTATCCTACCTTGGTTACCTAAGGATCCTAGATCCTACCCTTTGGTATCCACTTTTTGGGAAGGTCAGTTCCACCCGGAATGGAATCCCTTCTAAGAAAGAAAAATTGGTTCCTCCAAAGGGTACCATTTAGGGTAACTTTGGAAATGGGGATCACTTGGTGGGGTTTCGATTTGAAGACGAAACGACTGGAACCGTGGGTAACAAGATTGTACAGGTATGACAACTCTGCTAAGCCGAACTCAACACCTTCTTCTTTGACTATCCTCTCTATGGTGTGAAGAACTCTCCACAACATCGGCATGGTTTGAATATAACTAATCCCGTCAAGGTGAAGAATCTTTTGGTAAAATCGGGAAAAGGGTACTTGTAGCCTATGAAACGGTTGGGCCGGAAAGCAAACCCAGTTTTTCGATATACTGTCACTACGGGTTGAAGGATCGAAGGGTCGAAAAACTGTGTTGGCCGGAAAGTGTGATCGGATTTCATCAATCTCCGGATCTATGAACTTACAGATCTCGAAGGAAGGAGTTTGAAGGATACCTTGCGAGTATAGATCATCGGGGTCGGTATGATTGAAAGAAGAAAAGGAAGAGGATACAGAAACAGTCGACATATTGACAGAAAATAAAGAAGGAGGAAGAAGGATACCTGAAAGACGCTTGAATATGTGGTTATAAGAGAATTATGATTATCTCATATATAGGTGGCGTATACTTATGGCTTATCGATATTAACCGCCTGACACACGTCTAATCACCTTCTTTTTTGCAGGGTTTTGGAAATTCAAAATGATAGCTGTTTTACACAATCACCCACCATTTTGGGGGCAATTGTTAGGGCATGAATTTTATGCTGAGAATCCTTAATCCTTAACAATCTTATGGATAGATTATCCTTGAGATATGTAACAGGTTTTAAAGGATCAATGATCCCCGGTGTTATTTGTTTACTAATGATTGCATTTAGTATGGTGGTGTGTTAGACAGGTGTAACAATTTTAAGGCGTGTTTGCATCAATTATCCTCATGGAGTATTCTCTAGCTGAAGTATGGATCCAGGATCCTTATTGAGCATAGCTAGTAATGGACGAATTTGTGTGAAGACTGATGTTTAAATATCAACAACGGCTCTTAGACTTGTTCTTTCACTTATTTCGCTACTGGACTCCTAAAGCACGTGGTCAAAGTAACGGGAGCGGTTAGTGGAGGACTTGCGGATTGTTAGGAATTGTTGTTAATAATATTTTCTTTATAAGTTATGATTGATTAAGGGACACTTGTACACACATGCACTCTAGAGCAGAAGCAATTACTCTCTCTACTCACTAGTTTACTTTGTAACATCAATCATAAACTCCACAACACTTGTAACCACCTTTTACCATTAATAAACTTCACGGTGATAGTTTTTACCGTCCGAGGGTTTTTTGTGCCGGAGATTATTTTAATCACGTACCATCCGACCAAAGATTTTCTTGTTAATCTTTGACCGAAGCAATTCGACCAAAAGATTACCTTGCTAGTTTTGACCAAAGTAAGATTATCATAATCAAGGGTTTTTTCTCTCGTGATCAAATCATTGTGTTCACCAATATATCGGTTATACATTCACTTTTATCGTGTTAGCACTATACCTCACTTGACAGATTTGGATACATTATCTTTAGCTGATTTTTATCCAAAACAAAGAATAACAACATATAAGAAGGATGAAAGAAAAAAAATTTTAAAAATATTTTTTTAATTAAATTAAAAATACTTCATTATTAGTTCTCTAGTTCTCTCCATAAAATGGAGTTCTCTCGTGATCCTCTCCCTATATATATATATATATATATATATATAATGAAGTATTTTTAATTTAATTAAAAAAATATTTTTAAAATTTTTTTTCTTTCATCCTTCTTATATGTTGTTATTCCTCACGACAAAAAAATATAAAAATAAAATAAATAAAAAAATAAAAAAAATTAACGAGTAATGCATATATGCAATACACTGACTTTTTTTATAATGCATATGTGCAATAGTGTGCATTTTGATATTTGAAATAGTGTTGAATAGCATATATATATATATAGTTGTTTGTATTGTTTATTTGCAATAGTGTTATATTATATACAAAAATTAAAAGAAAAATCGATATAGTGCATATTTGCATTAGTGTTGTATTACATATATGCGATAATGTGTTTTGCATACAATTATTAGTGTCGTATCTGCATATATTCAATAGTGTGTATTGGATAATTCAATTGTGTTGTATTATATGCAATAAAACACTATTGTATATATGAAATAGGCATTAGTGCACATATGAACTACAGTACCACAACGACAAGTTTATTTTTTTTAATTTTTTTTAGTATCAATATCATCTTAAGAAGGAAAGAAAAAATAATCACAAAATATTTTCTTAAAAATAGTTAAAAATAATTGTTTAGTAGTTCTCTAGTTCTCCCTTTAAAAGAAGTTCTCTCTAGATCCTACCACTATATATATATATATATATATATATATATATATATATATATATATATAGGGTGAGGTTATTATAAAAAGTTAAGTGTGTCTAAGAAGTGTAGGATGGAATCTGAAACGTTGGATGGGGAGATCCAATGGTTTAGATGAAAAGTTATGTTAATGGTTAGTGTAACATTATGAAAATTACAAGTTCAAATCGTCAACTTTCCAAAGTCAAGGGACCAAAAATGCCAAAATTCCAAACCCTAGGGTTTAAAATGGAAAAATCTGTTTTCTTGTCCTATCGCGCTACCCGATAGGGAAAAAGACAAGCCCATCGCGTATCGCGATGGGGCTTGGTCAACGCTTCTAGAAGAAGTCAACAGCAATACGCGATCGCTGTTAACTTACGTCATCGCGATACGCGATGACGTGGCCTGACACGTTTGGCACCAGTTTCGCCACGTGTCCACACGTGGCACACCGTCTGCCACGTGGCCACACGTGGCACATCGTCCGCCACGTGCCAACACGTGGCACACCGTCTACCACGTGGTAACACGTGGCAAACCTACGTTATGACTGCGCAGGGCTACGTCGCGATACGCGACGGGTGCCCAAGAGGCTGTGGCGTACCGCGACGGGATCCAATTTTTGCCTATAAATAGAAGGCCACGGGATTCATCACAACTCACACCAAAACCTGCTTACCTCTCTCTCTCTCTAGCATCTCTCTAAACCCCAAGAATCCGACCCTCTATCCACCTCAATAAACGTGCCTTAATACCTCGATAAGCGTGCCTCGATTCATCGATTTCTGTGCCAACGTTACCTCAAAGTTCGTGCCACCCTCCACCCTCATACAACCAAGAAGGCATTTTTTATCATGACGATGAGTCTCGAGAAGCGTGCCAATGAGTGATAAAGATTGGTGGTTTCGTTTGGCGTACAAAACGAGGTGTTGATCAAGGAGGCAAAAGAAATCAAGCGGCGTGGGAGTGCTGCTCGAATCCTTAGGGTTTCCGAAATGCCAACAAGGTTAGGCGTAATGTCAAATGAATATAATAAAATATTATATTAAAGGCTTAAGCCTTAAGTCGAGGTTATACTCGATACCTCGATAAAAGAAAAGAAAACATAGCAAAGAAAAGAATAAAGATAGAATATGAATATTATATATGTGTGTAATATATATTCTTTGTTATGAAATTATTATTTAAGTAATAATGAGTATTCTTAAATAATAAAGAAAAAGAATACGTTTCTTAGAGAAGAAGAAACGTCGGGTTTTATAAATAAACTAAAGGTTTATAAATTTACTTTTAAACTTAAGGTTTTCAAGTAAAAAGAGATTTATGAACTAAAGGTTCATCGAGGTGGAGTTTATAAAATAAGACTAAAGGTCTTAAGCCGGATTGTATATCCGACTAACGAATGGTTATACTCGTACTATAGGTGCGAGATAGCAAGGGAAAGACCCTCGGACGGTGTTGAAGCCGATCCTAAAGCGATAAGGTGAATATGCCCCACTTTTACAAACTTGTTTTTAAACGACTAAACGTGTTATATGAAAAACTTTACATGAGACTAAGTGTCTCTAAAAACACTATAAATAAGAGTAAAAGCCTAGCCCTCAGGCTGTAGTATAGGTTTGTCTGGATCCTTACATATGTGGTTAAATGCAGTGGGCACATCGCACCACGCTTGGTCACGACCTCCAGCCACGATGGGCCGGACCTAAGTACGTTCTGATACTGACCATGTGTATATTTATGGTACCTAAGTACATCGAAACGCTGCGGTGTTTTGCTGGGGTGACCTAGTGTAGAGACTCGAATTTATAATGATATTGTTTTAACTTGATTATTCCTAAGCCAAGATGGGCCGAGGCTTACGTGGTCTCGAGGGGTGATTAAGTAAAGAAAATATTTTTGCGTCAGCTAGTTCACCAGCATTCGTTGCTGACGTATTTTATTTACATTTTGCAGGTGAACAAGATTAGCGCTTGGAGTGTCGAAGTGCTACTTAAATATCCGATGGCTCGGATTTTTTTTTGTATCAATTCAAATATATAAACGGTGGTTTTGTAATGTAAACAGGTAATACTTTTATAACTTAAATGGGTATTTTATAATCCCGTCTTTTGTAATCTTTACAACTTAAATCCACAAGTTTTACAAGTCTTCCACTAATATAACGTAACCCTGATTTATTTACACTTGTGGTACCAACTATTGGGTCGCACTCCTAGGCCTAAGATGGGGGTGTGACAGTGTGTTTTATTTTAATGGCCTAATTATAGGGAAAATGGGTAAAATAATCTATGTATTTATTAACATACAACCGAATATCTATAGCAACTCCTATTTTTATGCAATAGTTATAACTTCTCTCTATTAATCTTATGATTTACAAAGTGTTTTTGTTTTTCCTAAATCAAACATCTGGCAAAATATATTTTTTTTCTACCTTAGTATTCATATATCTTCAACCTCCAGCAAAATTGATCCCGTGTTAATTATTGTAGCTTTGTATGTATGCGAAATCATCTTTCGAGTATCCTCGGAGTGTTTTACCGATTGTAGATGAAGATAATCGAGAAGAAAAGGTCCCCGAGTAATGCGTTATCCCTCCTGTTGAAGAATCAAGGTGTGTTCATGTGTAATTTCTTTATTTTTCTCATTAATTATTAAACCCCTACCTTTTTATTTATATATTTATTTATTTTAATATTTAACAAAAACA
Organism: Bidens hawaiensis; assembly: GCF_021521415.1. Lineage (NCBI taxonomy): Eukaryota > Viridiplantae > Streptophyta > Magnoliopsida > Asterales > Asteraceae > Bidens > Bidens hawaiensis. Next base: position 68,822 of record NW_027500867.1, read on the forward strand.
CACCTAAATTGATGCTTGGTGTGTTGTAATGTGTAATGAAAGGCAATGTTTGATTGTTATTTTGAACGACTGTTATAGAGACACGCAAGATATGTTACTATGTTTCTTTCTTGAGTCAAATATTTGTATGGGTCTGTTAGTGTGTTGTAATGGGTTAGCGATTGTTAAAGGTATTTGGTCTATGTGTTTTAACATAAACACACTAATCGTTGATTCTGGTAGTGTGTTTGTTGATCGTCATCATAGTTGAATGGTGTTTTTTTTGTTTGTTTTTTGGTATGTTTAAGACATGGTAATATACTATTTTTTTTGTGTGAGTCGGTCGTTAAAGAGTTTATAATCATCTATTGTGTTTTTAACTTAGTGTGTTCGATGTTAGTAACAATTTGCGTTGATTTGTATAGTTTGAAAACGTCCGAGAATTGCTTATAATACAAGTTTGAGAAAAAATGGATGTGGGAAACAGGTCCAGAAAACTCCGAGAATTCACCAACGATGACCTAAAAAGGAAAACTAGAATTGGTAGACATGTTCAATTCTTCAATACTAACTTTTTTGTTTATGATGGAGGATCTGTAAGGAATAAATTAAAGTAATTAAGTGTGTTGTGTAAGTTTGGTGTTATATTATTTTATTATCAACTGAATAACAAAACACTATGGGGACAAAAAGACACAATAATCTTATGTGTGAATTACTATAATTGTGTATGAAAAGTTATAATAAACATAACAATAAATAAGTATGAACAATTAAGTGTTCAATAACGCACCAGATGATCTATTGAAAAAGCAATTCAGTTTACGCTAACACACCAAAAAAGGGCGATTTAAAATAAATAATGTCTAATAACACTAATAATGGAATTATAATGTGTCTATTAACACCAAGGTTGAATATTTATCAGATAATACAACGATTAACACATGTATGAAATTAAAAGCAACAGTATGGAAGTAAAAACACTCTGGAAAATAATACATTACGATGAATTCGTTCATGTTGATGTGTTAGAATGGACTGATGATTGGTATGTGTCGATAAAGATTATATTGTTGCTAAGTTGTATATCGATTTATAACTAAAAAAAAATTGAGATCATAATGCAGTCAGTTTTGTATTATAATTAATTGTGACATAATATAAATCCCCGGTCCCGGTGCCTTACTTTGGCGTTGAATTCACTCACAAACACAGTTTTAGAGTTAATTAAAATCTTTTCGCGGAATATAAACTTCAAACATATATTACATAATCTTTCAAATCTTTCTAAAATAAACAACTTTTGTCTTGAAACATAATTTAAAGTCATTTTAAAACATCACAACATTCTTCTCAAGATGCCAGTATCTTCAGTCCAATGCCATGTGTCTTCATTCAAGTGAGCTGCCTTAGCCTATTCACATGCGTGCATACTAAAAGTCAGCTATGCTGAGTGAGTTCTAGTTAAACAGGATACATACAATACATTCACGTACTCACATATATACGTATGCGAAGATACATATTATATACTTAACCTGTCTACCTTTCTTTCATACATGCATACATACTTTCTCTCTTTCTTCCGTACTTTCATTCTTTTAGCCTGTACAACACATACATAACTATCTATTCGTTTTAAAGAGCATTTCGCCCTATAACCTTCGCAAATATTATTAGGGTCTGCAACCCGGTAACCTTCACAGATATTATTAGGGTCTGCAACCCTTTAAGCATACAACCATACAATATCTTATTTATATTTATGTACTTTCACATATACACTTACTCTTTTATATACCCTTTATATATCATTCAAACATCATTCATAAAACAATCACATTGAGTATGCACACAGAACCGAAAACATAACAAGGAAATGGGGTTAGAAACTCACCTGAGCTTGGTTCCTTTCAGAGTTAATGGTAACTCTTTTCCTTAACTAAGCGCAGCTAACTGTAAAACAATTACACGTATCAAATAACTATCCCTAGCCATATCATATTTCTAGTTTAATATAACCGTCAACGAACGGGGGTCCGGGGGCAGCGCCCCTGGCAACAGGTTCTAGGGGCGGCAACCCCTAGCAAGGTCTAAGTGGCAAAGCTCCTGGCTGGGGTCGACCTGGTTATCTTATTCATTATCCCATTCGTTATGACAAATGGTTCCATTCGTAATAACAAATGGCTTGATCTAAGACGAATGAATGCATAACGAATGACTAAGGCCATTTGTGATTTCTATAGACGAATGAGGGCTCATTGTTACAAGAGCATACGAATGTGTCTATAACGAATGGTTTGATCTGCTGTCTCCTCATAGCGAATGACTGGTTAATGAATGACGAATACCATTCATGACTTCTATAAGACGAATGAGGGGTTCATTCTGTTGGAACTTATGTTTTAGACCGATGCATCGAATTATATTGTGGGTGAAAAATATATTATTTGGTCTCAACCAAGGGTGGATGGATTGAAGACCAAGTCGTGCTAGACTAGTATAAATAGATGTTTTTATTCATTTGTCTAGTATGAGTGTTTGCATTGTATATGTGTGAGATCTAGGGTTTTATCCCTTTGAGAGAGTCTCCGCCTCCAGGATGAGCTCTCCTGGTGGCGGCTGATATTTCTTAATCGATTGTATGTATGAATGTATATATGAGTGTTTCATCTTTGTATGAATCATTCGGCTAATATTAATCATACTATCATTTCTATCTTTTGTGTTTTGATTACAAATGTTCATCCTATTATTGATTGTTAATCAAATCAGGCTCTCTCCCAATACTCCTCATCCGTCCAACTATTATCTTTCAAGAGTGAATATGAGTGAGATTCGATCCTAACCCTAGACCCGAGCTCCACACCGTTGATTAATAACGATTATATTCACGCTTCCGCATCGAGGCTCGGTTCTCTCATATTCATTACCAGACGCGCGAATGTATCTTATTCGCTATGACTACTTAACGAATGATTAGCTTATTCGTTATGACTGCTTAACGAATTATCAGCGATTCGTTTCATATAACGAATGAACATTATTAATTATCCATTCGTTGACTTACTTGTCAAAGTCAAAATCGTCAAAAAGACCAAACAATCAACAAATACCAGATCTGCAATAAACCTTCAAATCGCGATGAAATAACGCAAAATAGGTATCATTCTGCTCGTAATCACCTCTCCAACAAACCCTAATCATCCAAACATCTAAACATAGCGTTTAAATAGTGCGTTTGTTTAATATATATACACATCTAAACACTTGATTAATTAAGCCATTAAACGTTAACGAATTTCAACGAGAATCGTTGCGTTTGATTCGTTTTTATCATTTATGTATAAATCTAGTAATACTAAATGAGCTAAACAAGTTTTCGTAATAGAACTTACCTTAAACGAATCGGCTTCGCGAACACGATCTAATCTTTATGTGTGTCTAGATCGTCACGACGCTCTGTCACCCAAAAGCTCAGGTCTTTTTCTTCGGATCTTGGTCCGAGATAAAGGAGGTTCTTCGTGTGTGTATGGAGGCTAAGGATAAGAATGAGGGTTTTAGGGTTTAAGGTGGTTTAAGGGGTTTATATACCCTTAAGCCCATGGACCTAAGGCCCATCACCATCTCTTATTCCATCTTTTAAAGTCCAAGCCCACACTCTAGTTTTTTAACTAAACTGAATAACGATACATTTTTAAATAAACGAAATTTATTTTATTTATTCTTTTCAAAAGCAGGATGTTACACATAAAAATAGGAGTGAAAATTAATACATATTTTTATTCCAAGATTAAATAATTTCAATCTTGACCATCATACCCCTATGTGTTATATTAAATCCAATGGTCAATACAATTTCCTTCACTTCTTAGGAAATAATGTCTTTTTATTATAACCTTGCTATATGTTTATATATACGAGTGTGTGTGTGTATGTATGTATGTATGTATGTATGTATGTATGTATGTAGTATGTATGTATGTATGTATGTGTGTGTGTGTGTATATGTATGTATGTATGTATGTATGTATATGTATTTATGTATGTATGTATGTATGTATGTATGTATGTATGTAATGTATGTTTGTATGTATGTATGTATGTATGTATGTATGTATGTATGTATGTATATATGTATGTATGTATGTGTGTGTGTGTGTATGTATGTATGTGTATATGTATGTATGTATGTATGTATGTATGTATGTATGTGTGTGTGTATGTTCATTATCGTAATTTCTTTCTTGTAAAAAAATGATCTATAATATATGTTAGTTGTAACTTATAATGATGCATATAAATATAAATAGAGTAAATGTCGCAATAATCGACGATTTTGATATATTATGTGCTATGTGTTATTAATAGCTTGTCTACTTTATTATTTAATTTAGATATTAATATTCTCTTCTTGTTTGTAATTCAGATGTCGAATGAAGTTCATTCTAACCAGTTAAATCATCACAATCTTGAAAATCATAATCAAGGAAATTCCAATATTGAAAACTCTCTGAATATGAACACAATTGAAAATATAATAGCTCAGAGAATCGCTGATGCAACCCTTAAATTGTTGAATCTATTAGACAACTCGTAACTGTAATTAAGGATATGACCGTGAGTAGAAAACTAAATCCTGATGCCAAGGCTAGTAACAGTGTGAATGGAGGAAATAGAAATAAAACTTCACCCAAAAAGCCAAAGACATGTAACATCCTACTTTTGGTTATAATAAAATAAATTTCTTCTATTTTATAGTGGGTCGTTATCGATTTAGATAACTAGATATGAGTTGGGCTAGTGTTGGGTTAAATGGATATGGGTTATGTACTTGGGTATGAAAGAAAGAAGGAAAGACCATGGGCTTAAGCCCATGATCCCTAAATATATAAACCATAATCATCATTAAATCCCTCATTTTACACATATCCCTTACACCACCCAAAACACACACTTAAGCTCTCTCTCTAGTTCTCTCCTTGCCTAAGCCGAAACCAAGAAGGAAACCGAGCACCGACCCGAGGTAATGATAGTATGATGTTGTATGAGCTTAAAACCGCTACATTTAGTCACGAAACGACGAGCCGACACCTTTAAACCGTTAAAGTCACGAGATCTGGGGAAATCGGATATAAACCGAACCTAAGATGAGCTTAGGGGTCACCCTAGCTCAGATCTGGATCGAATGGGACGAAAAAAGGTGAAAAATGGTGGAGAAACGAAGAGATCTCGTTTTTTTCCGGCGACGACGGCGCCGGAAAGGCGGCGCCGCTTGTGAAGAGAATGTTTGAAAGGACATCTGACATTCTGTCAGATGCCCTAAACCCTAGGCGCGCGTAACGAACTGGGCACGCCCATTTCTTTAAGGAAAAATAACGAATTAGCCTAATTCGTTAAGCATTTCGTTACGCAATTCGTCAGACAGTTCGTTATGGGAAATGACGAATGAACCCTCATTTGTTAGAAGGGTCATTCGTTATAAAAAGGGGTCATTCGTTACAAGGTTCAATTCGTTATAAGCTCCAATTCGTTACAGGGCTCAGTTCGCTATAAAGATCAATTTGTTATTAAGTAACGAATTAGCTAATTCGTCATAGGAGAAAAGAAGTAACGAATGAACCCAATGTTGCTAAGGACTAGGTAACGAACTCAAGTTTAATAAAATGACAGAATGGTCCTTGGAGATATAAAAGAATGATTTATTTACAAAGAAGCCCTTGAACTTTTAAGTTAGCTAATTAAATAATGATTCAAAATTCTAATGGAAAATGTGTTAAGACAATTAATGGAAATAAATTTTTTCAAGCTGACCTGGCTGCTCGACCCTAGCCAGGGGCTCTGCCCCTTGGACCCTGCTAGGGGCTACCGCCCCTAGACCCCGCTGTCAGGACCGCTGCCCCCGGACCCCTGTTCGTTGAGGGTTATAATTAGACTAGAAACGCGAGATGAGTAGTGATAGTTAATTGATGCATGTAATTATTATACAGTTAGACGTGCCCAAATGAAGAAAGGAATAACAATTAACGAGGAACGTAACCGACTTCAGGTGAGTTTCTAGCCCCACTTCCTTGTTATGTTTTTCGGGGCTGTGTGCATACTCGATGTGATAGTTAATACACTTACCTTAAGTGGTAAGTGTATGTCTTATATGAATTATGTAAAATGATTGCTTGACGGTGCATGAACGATCTTCGGATATGGCATGGACCGTCAGGTGGTAGCTAAATATATGAATGATATATATGGTGTATGATTGATGTTGAATAAAGTATGTATGATGTATGAGTTATATATGTATGGTATGTAAATAGTACATGAATGATCTTCGGATATTGCATGTACTGCCAGGTAAAAGTTTGATGAAAAATTATTATATATGAAGAATGAATGATGTATGTATGTATGAAACATACAATTATGTATATAGAAAGGTATTGTATGAAGGTAATGAACAAAGGGTGACCGGACCCTAATAATATCCGAGGATGGAGGGTAACCAGACCCTAATAATATCCGAGGATGCAAGGTACCGGACCCTAATAATATCCGAGGATGAAGGGTGACCGGACCCTAGTAGTATTTGAGGTATGTAGGGTGAATGCTCTTTATAACGTAAGGATAGCTATGAATGTATAAGAAAGAATGATGGACATGTTAAGTATGTAATGCGTACCTTCGGGCAAGTATATGTGTATGTAAAGTAAGTTATGTGATTAACTAGAACTCACTCAGAGTAGCTGACTTTTAGTATGCACGCAGGCAAATAGGTTGAGGTAGCTCACAAGATTGAAGGCACATGGCATAGAATCGAAGATACTGGCATCTCGGAGAAATGTTGTGATGTTTTAAAGACTATGTTTTGCTTTAAATGACTATGAATGTTTTATAAGACAGGATTTGATGGTTATGTAAAATGTTATGGTTGAAGCGTTATTATTCCGCAAAAGTTTTAATTAACTCTGATATTTAGAACTGCGTGTATGAGTAAATCCAACACTAAAGTAGGGTTACCGGTAACGGGGCCTTAAAAGACAAAAACTAACAGTTGTACTTACAAGGATTTTTTTGGCATGTAAGCCAATTGAATTTTCTGGCAATGAAGGAGCCATTTCAGCACTACGCTGGTTAGAGAAGACGGAAACCATTATAAGAATCAGTAACTGTGTTGAAGAAGATAAATTATTGTATGCTTCTAACATGTTCAATAAAGAAGCATTAGAATGATGATTTCGGTAATCATTAGTACCAAGGGAAAGGAACTAAAAGAAATTTCGGTAGTATCGAAATACTTTGACGTTTTTCCAGAAGATCTACCTAGATAACCGCTTGATCCTGAAGTAGAATTTAGAATTCATGTGATACCCAAAACAATGCCAATTGCTAAAGCACCATATCGATTAGCGCCAACATAGATGTTAAAATTAAAGAAACAATTAGATGAATTGAAAGAAAAATGATTTATACGACCAAGCTCATCACCGTGGGGAGCACCAATGCTATTTGTCAAAAAGATAGATGGGTCGATGCATACGTGTATCGATTATCGAGAATTAAATAAGGTTACTATGGAACCTAGTTTTGTAAATTAGTCTTTTGTATTATTTCCATTATTATCAAGTTGCATTAATCTAGCTTTCGTTTGTTGTAATAATGTTTGGGCCAGGGCCATGTACTTAGAGCCCATTGGGCCGATTATAACGCGAAGCATAGTCATGCACACACAACCTTTTGCAAAAACAAAAACCTTGTCCTCTTACCAACTCTCCCTACTCTCTCTCTTTCTTTCCACTTCTAGTAATAACATAACACAACAAGATCTGAGATCTCGGTTGGCTACAAGTGATTCCCGCTAGCTTGTAGTTCGAGATTGATTCAAGAACTAGTTTTAGTTCTCGGGTCACAACCTTAGATTTTTTATTTGTTTGAGTGTTTGAGACTTGTATTCAAGTGTTTGAAGTTGGTTTCGGGCTTACTAGTTTGTTGTGCAAGCTTGAAATTGGTTCTAGAGTGTGTTCAAGTGTTCTTAAAAGTGTTCGAGTTAAAGAAGTGTGTTTCTTTAGGCTTAGAATTTGTGTATGAAGTTGCAAAAGTGTATATCGGGTTCTTAGTGTGTTATTCAAAGTTTCCAAAAGTGGTAAAAAGTGTACTTGCTTGAAGATCCATGCAAAAAGTGAAAACTGTAGTTTTTGGAAATTCTAATTGAATCGAGATTTAGGACTAATCAATTCAAGATAAAAAAAACTAATCGAATTGAGATTCAAACTAATCAAATTGAGATATGATACTTATCGAATAGAGATTTCAAACTAATCAAATCGATTTTCTATTCGATTCCTTTAAAATTCGATTCCTTTAAACTCGATTCGTTTAAA